>NW_026600786.1:0-102500 GCF_029448725.1 Salvelinus fontinalis | reverse complement strand
AACACTGAACCATACACTGCTGTGTGCTTTCATAGATCAATACATTCCTAAAGAGAGATATGGAGGTGGAGAATATAAATATTTTAGAGTAGGAGAGAGAGGGTGAAGACAGAGATACTGAATGAAAAAGAGAGTGACAATAGAGGTAGAGATAGAGAGGGCAAACTAGAAAGAGAGAGAGAGGGCTAGGATAGTTAGAGAGAGCGAGAGAGGGAGAGAGAGGGGGCTAGGATAGTTAGAGAGAAAGAGAAAGAGAGAGAGAGAGAGATAGAGAGAAAGAAAGAGAGAGAGAGGGAGGGTGAGAATAGAGGCAGAGAGCGAGAAAAAAAGCTAAGAATAATTGTAGAGAGAGAAACAGAGAGAAAGCAAATAAGAGAGAAGAGGAGAGAGTAGACAGAGAAAGAGATGCTGGGCCAGGTTTGTATTGATGCCACTGCAGTGTTGTGCTACTGCCTGATGAGACCTTTAGATTCCTCAGAGCACAGTCTATTGAACCAAACCTTGTTGTTCAACTCCTGCTCTGCTCCCACTGTCTATACAAGCTCTATAGCAACCTGGAGATGAGGAGAGAGAGAGAGAGAGAGGAGAGAGAGAGAGAGAGAGAGAGAGAGAGAGAGAGAGAGAGAGAGAGAGAGAGCGAGAGAGAGAGAGAGAGAGAGAGAGAGAGAGAGAGAGACCAAGAAGATGGATAGGAGATGATAGAACCAGAGAGGGAGACAGAGTTTTGTAGGGGAGGATGAGGGAGAAACCAGGAAGTAAACAACAAGAAGAGGGGGGAGAGGGAGAATGTAAAGAGAGGATAATAATGGGAGGAGTAGGATGAGAGGAGGGGTACGGCCGGCAGATTGGGAGATGAATGTCAGTTCCTGAGAGCTTTTCCACAACTACCTAATGATTAGTTCTAAGTCATAAACATTGTCAAATGAGATCTAAGTCCTCCTTTATTAAACAGTGCTGTGCAGTATTGAACGAGCCTTAAGGATACTGTACACCTTCCTCAGTGTTTCTCACAGCTTAACACTGCCTAGTTGGTTTTTATGTGGGTAACGGATACACTTTCGACACCAGTCAGAACTGTCACTGTGTCAACAGCATTAAAAACACCTATCTTCCCACCTCTCTCTTCCCTCTCTCCCTCTCTCCCTCCTCCCCTGTCATCTCTGGCTCATCTCCTCCCTGACAGGCCGCTGTCTGGTGGATATAACACTGGTTATTTCCACCTCCTCTTCCTCCCTCCATCATTTCCCCAGACAACGCCTCACCTCTTTCCCTCCCTTCCTGAGAACGTCCCCAAAGCCACTGTCCCTTCCCTCTGTCAACTCCGGTCCCTACATCCTCCTTTCCTCCTCCTTCCCCTCATTCTCTTCATTTCAGCAGTACACAAGAGAGTCTTCTCCCTCCCGTCTGATATCCCTTCTGTCACTTTTCCTTCCCTTTGTTCTTCGTCCACTATGACCGTCGCTTCCCACCATCCTATCCTCATCCCTCCCTCCATCCTATCCTCCTCTATTTCTAAATCCTATTCCTACTCTATCCCTCCATCCTATCATTCTCTCTCCCTCCATCATATCCTCCTCTCTCCCTGTCACACACGCAGTCATGCACACACAGACACACACATAAATACACAGGCACACACACGCACACAAGCACACACAGACAATGCACACCTACCCAGTGGGGCAAGCAGATCAATGACCCAAATGTAAAATCTCTTTATTAGAGATACATACATTCACCACAATCCCTGGCTACATACAGTATACAGTACATACACCAAACTCCCTGACTACATACAGTATACATACACCAAACTCCCTGACTACATACAGTATACATTCACCACAATCCCTGACTACATACAGTATACAGTACATACACCAAACTCCCTGACTACATACAGTATACATACACCAAACTCCCTGACTACATACATTATACAGTACACCAAACTCCCTGACTACATACAGTATACATACACCAAACTCCCTGACTACATACAGTATACATTCACCACAATCCCTGACTACATACAGTATACAGTACATACACCAAACTCCCTGACTACATACAGTATACATACACCAAACTCCCTGACTACATACATTATACAGTACACCAAACTCCCTGACTACATACAGTATACATACACCAAACTCCCTCACTACATACAGTATACATCATCAAATTCCCTGACTACATACAGTATACATACATCAAACTCCCTGGCTACATACAGTATATAGTACATACACCAAACTCCCTGACTACATACAGTATACATACACAAAACTCCCTGACTACATACAGTATACATACACCAAACTCCCTCAATACATACAGTATACATACACCAAACTCCCTCACTACATACAGTATACATACATCAAACTCCCTGACTACATACAGTATACATACATCAAACTCCCTGGCTACATACAGTATATAGTACATACACCAAACTCCCTGACTAAATACAGTATACACGCACCAAACTCCCTGACTACATACAGTAAAAATACACCAAACTCCCTGACTACATACAGTATACATACACCAAACTCCCTGACTACATACAGTAAAAATACACCAAACTCCCTGACTAAATACAGTATATAGTACATACACCAAACTCCCTGACTACATACAGTATACACACACCAAACTCCCTGACTACATACATTAAAAATACACCAGACTCCCTGACTACATACAGTATACATACACCAAACTCCCTCACTACATACAGTATACACACACCAAACTCCCTGACTACATACATTAAAAATACACCAGACTCCCTGACTAAATACAGTATACATACACAAAACTCCCTGACTACATACAGTATACACACACCAAACTCCCTGAGTACATACAGTATACATACACCAAACTCCCTGACTACATACAGAATGCATACACCAAACTCCCTGACTACATACAGTATACATTCACCACAATCCCTGACTACATACAGTATACATACACCAAACTCCCTGACTACATACAGTATACATACACCAAACTCCCTGACTATATACAGTATACAGTACATACACCAAACTCCCTGACTACATACAGTATACATACACCAAACTCCCTGACTACATACAGTATACAGTACATACACCAAACTCCCTGACTACATACAATATACATACACCAAACTCCCTGACTACATACAGTATACATACACCAAACTCCCTGACTACATACAGTATACATACACCAAACTCCCTGACTACATACAGTATACAGTACATACACCAAACTCCCTGACTACAAACAGTATACATACACCAAACTCCCTGACTACATACAGTATACAGTACATACACCAAACTCCCTGACTAAATACAGTATACATACACAAAACTCCCTGACTACATACAGTATACAGTACATACACCAAACTCCCTGACTACAAACAGTATACATACACCAAACTCCCTGACTACATACAGTATACAGTACATACACCAAACTCCCTGACTACATACAGTATACATACACCAAACTCCCTGACTACATACAGTATACATACACCAAACTCCCTGACTACATACAGTATACATTCACCACAATCCCTGACTACATACAGTATACAGTACATACACCAAATTCCCTGACTACATACAGTATACATACACCAAACTCCCTGACTACATACAGTATACATTCACCACAATCCCTGACTACATACAGTATACAGTACATACACCAAATTCCCTGACTACATACAGTATACATACACCAAACTCCCTGACCACATACAGTATACAGTACATACACCAAACTCCCTGACTAAATACAGTATACATACACCAAACTCCCTGACTACATACAGTATACATACACAAAACTCCCTGACTAAATACAGTATACATACACCAAACTCCCTGACTACATACAGTATACAGTACATACACCAAACTCCCTGACTAAATACAGTATACATACACAAAACTCCCTGACCACATACAGTATACAGTACATACACCAAACTCCCTGACTAAATACAGTATACATACACAAAACTCCCTGACTAAATACAGTATACATACACCAAACTCCCTGACCACATACAGCATACATACAGAATACAAGACTGTAGGCAACCTAACTAGTGACTACACACATGCATCAGGACTCTGTTAACAGTAAGCACAGGAGCTGCTCCCTGGTGAGACGTTGGTCAACTGGTTGTAAATAAAGAGTTATTGGCATTGGAGAGCAACAGCAGTAGAACTGCTGCAATGGTGCATTCATAAACTCTTTCAAAAACCTTAAAGGGTTCTTCAGCTGTCCCTATAGGATGACCCTTTGAAGAACCCTTTTAGAACCAAAAATGTTCTACCTGGATCCAAAAAGAGTTGTACCTGGAGGCCAAAATGGTTCTCCTATGGGGACAGCTGAAGAACCCTTTTGGAACCCTTTCTTCTAAGAGTGTATAGCTGTAGGACCTAGTATAACACTGTTTCAGATATTCCTCATGGTATGACCTAGCCTGGCTACACCAGGACTGAACACTGTTTCAGATATTCCTCATGGTATGACCTAGCCTGGCTACACCAGGACTGAACACTGTTTCAGATATTCCTCATGGTATGACCAAGCCTGGCTACACCAGGACTGAACACTGTTTCAGATATTCCCTATGGTATGACCTAGCCTGGCTACACCAGGACTGAACACTGTTTCAGATATTCCTCATGGTATGACCTAGCCTGGCTACACCAGGACTGAACATTGTTTCAGATATTCCCCATGGTATGACCTAGCCTGGCTACACCAGGACTGAACACTGTTTCAGATATTCCTCATGGTATGACCTAGCCTGGCTACACCAGGACTGAACACTGTTTCAGATATTCCTCATGGTATGACCTAGCCTGGCTACACCAGGACTGAACACTGTTTCAGATATTCCTCATGGTATGACCTAGCCTGGCTACACCAGGACTGAACATTGTTTCAGATATTCCCCATGGTATGACCTAGCCTGGCTACACCAGGACTGAACACTGTTTCAGATATTCCTCATGGTATGACCTAGCCTGGCTACACCAGGACTGAACACTGTTTCAGATATTCCTCATGGTATGACCTAGCCTGGCTACACCAGGACTGAACACTGTTTCAGATATTCCTCATGGTATGACCTAGCCTGGCTACACCAGGACTGAACACTGTTTCAGATATTCCCCATGGTATGACCTAGCCTGGCTACACCAGGACTGAACACTGTTTCAGATATTCCTCATGGTATGACCTAGCCTGGCTACACCAGGACTGAACATTGTTTCAGATATTCCCCATGGTATGACCTAGCCTGGCTACACCAGGACTGAACACTGTTTCAGATATTCCTCATGGTATGACCTAGCCTGGCTACACCAGGACTGAACACTGTTTCAGATATTCCTCATGGTATGACCTAGCCTGGCTACACCAGGACTGAACACTGTTTCAGATATTCCTCATGGTATGACCTAGCCTGGCTACACCAGGACTGAACATTGTTTCAGATATTCCCCATGGTATGACCTAGCCTGGCTACACCAGGACTGAACACTGTTTCAGATATTCCTCATGGTATGACCTAGCCTGGCTACACCAGGACTGAACACTGTTTCAGATATTCCTCATGGTATGACCTAGCCTGGCTACACCAGGACTGAACACTGTTTCAGATATTCCTCATGGTATGACCTAGCCTGGCTACACCAGGACTGAACACTGTTTCAGATATTCCCCATGGTATGACCTAGCCTGGCTACACCAGGACTGAACACTGTTTCAGATATTCCTCATGGTATGACCTAGCCTGGCTACACCAGGACTGAACACTGTTTCAGATATTCCTCATGGTATGACCTAGCCTGGCTACACCAGGACTGAACACTGTTTCAGATATTCCTCATGGTATGACCTAGCCTGGTTACACCAGGACTGAACACTGTTTCAGATATTCCTCATGGTATGACCTAGCCTGGCTACACCAGGACTGAACACTGTTTCAGATATTCCTCATGGTATGACCTAGCCTGGCTACACCAGGACTGAACACTGTTTCAGATATTCCTCATGGTATGACCTAGCCTGGCTACACCAGGACTGAACACTGTTTCAGATATTCCTCATGGTATGACCTAGCCTGGCTACACCAGGACTGAACACTGTTTCAGATATTCCTCATGGTATGACCTAGCCTGGTTACACCAGGACTGAACACTGTTTCAGATATTCCTCATGGTATGACCTAGCCTGGCTACACCAGGACTGAACACTGTTTCAGATATTCCCCATGGTATGACCTAGCCTGGCTACACCAGGACTGAACACTGTTTCAGATATTCCTCATGGTATGACCTAGCCTGGCTACACCAGGACTGAACACTGTTTCAGATATTCCTCATGGTATGACCTAGCCTGGCTACACCAGGACTGAACACTGTTTCAGATATTCCTCATGGTATGACCTAGCCTGGTTACACCAGGACTGAACACTGTTTCAGATATTCCTCATGGTATGACCTAGCCTGGCTACACCAGGACTGAACACTGTTTCAGATATTCCTCATGGTATGACCTAGCCTGGCTACACCAGGACTGAACACTGTTTCAGATATTCCTCATGGTATGACCTAGCCTGGCTACACCAGGACTGAACACTGTTTCAGATATTCCTCATGGTATGACCTAGCCTGGCTACACCAGGACTGAACACTGTTTCAGATATTCCTCATGGTATGACCTAGCCTGGTTACACCAGGACTGAACACTGTTTCAGATATTCCTCATGGTATGACCTAGCCTGGCTACACCAGGACTGAACACTGTTTCAGATATTCCTCATGGTATGACCTAGCCTGGCTACACCAGGACTGAACATTGTGCTTTTGTGTGGTCTAGCCAGGCTAGGTAACACCAACCATAAACACGAATCCCCCCAAAATGATGTCCTCTCAATAACATGCAGTAGAGACGGTCTATGGTATAAGAAGACATGATTTCATTTCCACAACCACCACATAAAAGTCCTGAATAATTTTTATGACACCTAACTATGCTGTAACAATACCTAGACGTATGTGTGTGTTTCATTGCTTTGCCTAGGCTACAAACCATAACTTCACTACAACAACAGAAAAGTGTTATTCCTGTTAGTCACACAGAAGCATAGACACAGACTATAACACTTCCCCGGCCCAGTGTTGTGGTACTGTAGGGTACTGTGATGTTTGCTTCCTCGGCCCAGTGTTGTGGTACTGTAGGGTACTGTGATGTTTGCTTCCCCGGCCCAGTGTTGTGGTACTGTAGGGTACTGTGATGTTTGCTTCCCCGGCCCAGTGTTGTGGTACTGTAGGGTACTGTGATGTTTGCTTCCTCGGCCCAGTGTTGTGGTACTGTAGGGTACTGTGATGTTTGCTTCCCCGGCCCAGTGTTGTGGTACTGTAGGGTACTGTGATGTTTGCTTCCCCGGCCCAGTGTTGTGGTACTGTAGGGTACTGTGATGTTTGCTTCCTCGGCCCAGTGTTGTGGTACTGTAGGGTACTGTGATGTTTGCTTCCCCGGCCCAGTGTTGTGGTACTGTAGGGTACTGTGATGTTTGCTTCCTCGGCCCAGTGTTGTGGTACTGTAGGGTACTGTGATGTTTGCTTCCTCGGCCCAGTGTTGTGGTACTGTAGGGTACTGTGATGTTTGCTTCCTCGGCCCAGTGTTGTGGTACTGTAGGGTACTGTGATGTTTGCTTCCTCGGCCCAGTGTTGTGGTACTGTAGGGTACTGTGATGTTTGCTTCCTCGGCCCAGTGTTGTGGTACTGTAGGGTACTGTGATGTTTGCTTCCTCGGCCCAGTGTTGTGGTACTGTAGGGTACTGTGATGTTTGCTTCCTCGGCCCAGTGTTGTGGTACTGTAGGGTACTGTGATGTTTGCTTCCTCGGCCCAGTGTTGTGGTACTGTAGGGTACTGTGATGTTTGCTTCCTCGGCCCAGTGTTGTGGTACTGTAGGGTACTGTGATGTTTGCTTCCTCGGCCCAGTGTTGTGGTACTGTAGGGTACTGTGATGTTTGCTTCCTCGGCCCAGTGTTGTGGTACTGTAGGGTACTGTGATGTTTGCTTCCTCGGCCCAGTGTTGTGGTACTGTAGGGTACTGTGATGTTTGCTTCCTCGGCCCAGTGTTGTGGTACTGTAGGGTACTGTGATGTTTGCTGCAGCCTGAACACGACAGCCCGAAGACGCTGCTTTTGTTCCCATAGAGCAGCAGCCTCGTGAGGCAGAGAGAGAGAGAGCGCCCGTTAAGAACGGGTGAGCGATTAATTAAATAGGTGGCAATTCGTCATAGCTTTGTCGCCTGGCTTCCTCACTCAGGTCTCAGGGTGCCACTTCACTGACTCCGCTGTTATTAATCTCTCTCCCTCTCTCTGTCGTTCTCTCTCTTCACTTCTCTCTTTCTCTTCTAATTTCTCTATCCATTTTTTTTTCACTTCTCTCTTTTTGCTCTCCATGTTCACCTCTCTCGCTCTGTCGTTCTCTCACTCCGTCGTTATATCGCTCTGTCGTTCTCTCACTACGTTGTTCTATAGCTCTGTCATTCTCCCTCTCCCTCTTCACCCCTTTCTCTCTCTTTCCCTCCAACTTCACCTCTCTCTCTTTCATCTCTCTCTTTCTCTTTCTCTCACTCTCCTTCTCTGGCTCTTCACCTCTCTCTCCTGATCTACCTCTCTCTCCCTTCTCACATCTTTTTCTCTCCTGATCTTCCTCTCTCTTTAAACTTCTTCCTCGTTATCTCTCTCATTCTCGGTTTCACGTTTCACCCTCAAGTCACTTGCACATCTTTTCCTCAACACTTCTTCTCTTTGTCCTAGAAATAACATTCTCTTTCTCACATTGTCTCATCATGCACTCTCTCTACCTCCATCTCCAAATCTATCCATCCCTCTCTCTTTATGTCTTTCTACATCGAGGTCACTGTCACCTGAGTGACCTGAGGTCACCTGAAGACCAGATGATTTACATACGTACCCAAAGCCCACAGCAGTGTCAGAACAGACTAATGGCACAGTGTGTTCATTACATCCCACTGGGAAAACACTGGTTGAATCAATATTGTTTCCATGTCATTTCAACAAAATTACGTTGAACCAACGTGGAATAGACGTTCAATTCACATCTGTGTTCAGTGGGAGTGTGACTAACCCCAAGCTACAACACAGACAAATAGGTATCTAGGCAGCAATACTATTACTCCTAGTGAACATCACAGTCAAGCATCAGTCCAGGTCAGGTGGAATGATATGTCAGCAAAACTACTGTAGTAGAACAAGTACAAATCAACCATTTAAAAATCAGAATATTCCAACTCATTCCATCTTCCAAGGATTCAGCATGCAGGGCTGCAAACATAATTGATTGTGGTCAGCTACTATAGTAAAGATTTACCTTCCAACAGAAAAATGGAGCCTGAGAAGGTAAAGGGGGCTTTCTTTCTTCAAGACAGCAGGAGACGTGCAGGAACCATTGTTATGATAGTTTTGCATACAAAGCACTTGTATCACTTTGCATTGCAGATTCCCTTATTGAGAACAGAGTGTACATCTTGAAATCTCTTACTCCTGATCCATTGTAATAGAAAGTAGGACATCCCTTATGAAAGTCTTATCAAACACAGATCACAGTATTTCTGCTCAGAATAAGGGCCAGTCAATTCACTCCACACTCTACTTAAAACTAGCACTGAGTGCAATAACCTCTTTTAGTGAACGCATTTAAAACATGCAATGTTGAAAATAAAACTGCAATATAATACATTAAAGAACGTAGGGTAATAGCTTTAGAATTGAGGGTTACAATCTTTTTTCCCTGTTGAAACAAATTGAGGTGAAGTTCTGGTCTGCAGCTGAAGCAGAGTGAATATATCTGCTATAGCCTCAAGGGCAGAACATAGACTTTAATCATAGATTGGACATCAGCATTTGTCCTGACCCCTAGCCTCTCTCTCCCTCTCGCTCTGTAGCCGCCACAACACATAGAACCAGACCAGAGGTAATATGTGACATATACAGTGCATTCGGAAAGTATTCAGACCCCTTGACTTTTTCCACATTTTGTTACGTTACGGCCTTATTCTCACATTTTTTCCCTCATCGATCTACACACAATACCCCATAATGATGAAGCGAAAACAGGTTTTTATAAATTGTTGCAAATGTATTAAAAATACATAAGTATTCAGACCCTTTGCTATGAGACTCAAAATTGAGCTCAGGTGCATCCTGTTTCCATTGATCATTATTGAGATGTTTCTACAACTTGATGGTAGTCCACCTGTAGTAAATTAAATTCATTGGACATGATTTGGAAAGGCACAAACCTGTCTATATAAGGTCCCACAGTTGTCATAGCAAAAACCAAGCCATTAGGTCGAAGGAACTGTCTGTAGCGCGCCGAGACAGAATTGTGTCCAGACACAGACCTGGGGAAGGGTACCAAAAATGTCTGCAGCATTGAAGGTCCCCAAGAACACAGTGGCCTCGATCATTCTTAAACGGAAGAAGTTTGGAACCACCAAGAATCTTCCTAGAGCTGGCCGCCCAGCCAAACTGAGCAATCGGGGGAGAAGGGCCTTGGTCAGGGAGGTGACCAAGAACCCGATGGTCACTCTGATCGAGCTCCACAGTTCCTCTGTGGAGATGGCAGAACCTTCCAGATGGACAACCATCTCTGCAGCACTCCACCAATCAGGCCTTTATGGTAGAGTGGCCAGACCGAAGCCACTCCTCAGTAAAAGTCACATGACAGCCCACTTGAAGATTTCCAAAGGGCACCTAAAGGACTCTCAGACCATGAGAAACAAGATTCTCTGGTCTGATGAAACCAAGATTGAACTCTTTAGCATGAATGTCAAGCGTCACGTCTGGAGGAAACCTGGCACCATACCTACGGTGAAGCATGGTGGTGGCAGCATCATGCTGTAGGGATGTTTTTTTCAGCGTAGCAAAGTACAGAGAGATCTTTGATGAAAACCTGCTCCAGAGCTCTCAAGACCTCAGACTGGGGCGAAGGTTCACATTCCAACAGGACAACAACCCTAAGCACACAGCTAAGACAACGCAGGAGTGGCTTTGGAACAAGTCTCTGAATGTTCTTGAGTGACCCAGCCAGAGCCCGGACTTGAACCGGATCGAACATCTTTGGAGAGACCTGAAAATAGCTGTGCAGCGACGTTCCCCATCAAACCCGACAGAGCTTGAGAGGATCTGCAGAGAAGAATGGGAAAAACTCTCCAAATACAGGTGTGCCAAGCTTGTAGCTTCATACCCAAGAAGATATGAGGCTGTAATCGCTGCCAAAGGTGCTTTCACAAAGTACTGAGTAAAGGGTCTGAATACTTTTATTAATACATTTACAACAATTTCTTAAAACATGTTTTTGCTTTGTCATTATGGGGTATTGTGAGTAGATTGATGAGGATTTAAAAAAAATACATTTTAAAATAAGGCTGTAACATAACAAAATGTGGAAAAAGTCAAGGGGTCTGAATACTTTCCGAATGCACTGTAATTACAGTGGTTACATGTCACTATTTTGACACATTCTAATGAGACCCTGTTGCCCAGACTGGTTAAGTGTCCATCCATAGACCACACAGCAGGGAAGCAGACATATAAAATCTGTCTTGTGAATGAACTCACCATTAAGTCTTTACAGAAACGATGAAGTACTGTAAGTAACCCAACAACACGATGGCTCGTAGGTTATGCACCTGAAAGCCACGGCAGTCTCAGTCTAGACTAATGGTACAGTGTGTTCATTTAAGTGTGTCTACCCGCAGCTATAACACAGACAAGTAGTTCTCCAGGCACAATGTGTTTTACTCTAAACACATATTACAGTCAAGCTATCTGCCCAGGTCTGAACTGCCACATACGTCTTTGGATCAGACATGACTGGGATGCATCAATACCTTTCAGAGGTCAGAGAGCCAGTTAACACACAGTATGTCCCAGAGGTCAGAGAGCCAGTTAACACACAGTATGTCCTAGAGGTCAGAGAGCCGGTTAACACACAGTATGTCCCAGAGGTCAGAGAGCCAGTTAACACACAGTATGTCCTAGAGGCCAGAGAGCCGGTTAACACACAGTATGTCCTAGAGGCCAGAGAGCCGGTTAACACACAGTATGTCCTAGAGGTCAGAGAGCCGGTTAACACACAGTATGTCCTAGAGGTCAGAGAGCCGGTTAACACACAGTATGTCCTAGAGGCCAGAGAGCTGGTTAACACACAGTATGTCCTAGAGACCAGAGAGCCGGTTAACACACAGTATGTCCTAGAGGCCAGAGAGCTGGTTAACACACAGTATGTCCTAGAGGTCAGAGAGCCGGTTAACACACAGTATGTCCTAGAGGCCAGAGAGCCGGTTAACACACAGTATGTCCTAGAGGCCAGAGAGCCGGTTAACACACAGTATGTCCTAGAGGTCAGAGAGCCGGTTAACACACAGTATGTCCCAGAGGTCAGAGAGCCGGTTAACACACAGTATGTCCTAGAGGTCAGAGAGCCGGTTAACACACAGTATGTCCTAGAGGCCAGAGAGCCGGTTAACACACAGTATGTCCTAGAGGCCAGAGAGCCGGTTAACACACAGTATGTCCTAGAGGCCAGAAAGCCGGTTAACACACAGTATGTTCTAGAGGCCAGAGAGCTGGTTAACACACAGTATGTCCTAGAGGACAGAGAGCCGGTTAACACACAGTATGTCCTAGAGGCCAGAGAGCCGGTTAACACACAGTATGTCCTAGAGGCCAGAGAGCCGGTTAACACACAGTATGTCCTAGAGGTCAGAGAGCCGGTTAACACACAGTATGTCCTAGAGGCCAGAGAGCCGGTTAACACACAGTATGTCCTAGAGGCCAGAGAGCCGGTTAACACACAGTATGTCCTAGAGGCCAGAGAGCCGGTTAACACACAGTATGTCCCAGAGGTCAGAGAGCCGGTTAACACACAGTATGTCCTAGAGGTCAGAGAGCCGTGTCTGCGTACGAAAGACAGTCCTACATTATGTCCTAGAGTTGGCATCTGCGTACGAAAGACAGTCCTACATTATGTCCTAGAGTTGGCATCTGCGTACGAAAGACAGTCCTACATTATGTCCTAGAGGTCACGTCTACGTAGGAAATAGTCACATTTCAGGACCAGTCATCACCTGGATAAATCCTTCACATCATTGTAATTCACTGGGTGAATAGAAGCCGGATGATTTAAAAGGTGAAATTTGAGCTGAGTAACAGAAAATAACATTTCATCCCTGTTTTTCATTTGTCTGGCTTTTTATCTCTGTTGATCCAACAGACCGACGTGCAGGCACACACACACACACACACACACACACACGCACACGCACACGTGCACGCACACGCACACGCACACGCACACGCACACACACACACACACACACACACACACACACACACACACACACACACACACACACACACACACACACACACACACACACACACACACACACGTAGTTCTGTGTTTGTGTGTGCGGCATGGTCACACACACACACTGGCACAGACACATGCACACACACTCGAGCACACAGATAAGACAAGGTCAATGTGAGATATAAATTAATGACTAGAGCAGCTGAGCACAAAACACAGACTTTCAACACAAACACACATTCACTTAGAGTTCGGCAAACACACACACACACTGTCATACAAACACAAACAAATACATATTCACAAAAAATACATATACGTAGTAAGACAGGAACAACACACACACAAACAATGCACACACAGTCACACACACACTCTCTCTAATCCATCCTCTCCCCCCTGTCCCTCTTACCTGGCAGGCCGAGGCAGAGCAGGGCGCTGTAGTAGATGACGGGCAGTGGTCCAAGGGGGCAACCCTGGGGAATGTCGGCCGGCTGCTGCCCCGTGCTCCAGGCACTGCTGTTGGGGGGGGAAAGGAGGGTGAAGATGTGGCTGTGCTCCATGGCCCTCCTCTTCCTCCTGGTCCTCGTCCTCAAATGCTCAGGAGTGTGTGAGCTCGGCTCGGAGTCGGGGAAGCCCAGAAACACACACACTCTCACAGACCCAGACAGCAGGACTGAGACAGAGAAAGGGAGAGAGAGAGAGAGAGAGAGAGATAGAGTGGGAGGGAGGGAGGGAGGGAGGGAGGGAGAGAGGGAGAGGGAGAGAGAGAGAGGGTGCTCTGTCCTTGGGTGCCAGTCGGCATGAGTGTGTGGTATGTGTTGAAGCTGGGGTTGCGCGAGCGTTTGTGCGTGTCTGAGTGAGAGAGAGAAGAAGAGAGAGGGAGACAGAGAGGGGAGAAGAGGCTGTAAGTGTCTGTGTGAGAGAGACAGATGTTGAGACACAGACGACACAGACGGGAAGATAAGAGGTGATATGTGTGTGTAACAGAGGGAGAGAGGAGGAGGGAGAGAGGAGGAGGAGAGTTGAGAGAGAAAGTATGTGGGGAGGGAAGATAATGCATGCATGTGTGATTGAGAGAGAATCGGAATGAACCGAGAGAAAGACAGAGACAGAGAGGATGGAGAGAGAGAAAAAGAGAGATTTAGAGAGGGAGGGGGTTAAGACAGAGAGAGAGGGAGAGAGAGAGTAATTGAAAGAGAGATGGTGTGAGTGAGACAGGAGGGAGGGGGTAGAGAGAGAGCCAGGGCACACTAGAGGAGTGAGTAAGGAGAAGTGAGGGAGAAAAAGAGGGAAAAGCAGACGGGAAGGAGAGGAGAGAGGAGAGAGGGATAAAGATTATTTGGATATGTGTGAGTGAGGAGAAGACAGGAAGGCAGTGAGAGTGAGGGAGCAGAGGAAGGAGGAAGGAGGAGGAGTGGTTATGTTTTAGTATAGTCTACACAAAGAACATATCAAATTGGGGGGAAGACGAGATGACAGATGGGAGTAATGTGTGTGTGTGTGTGTGTGTGTGTGTGTGCGTGTGATTGTGTGCGATTGCTTGTGTGCCAACAAGTTCAACAGTTATGTGTGCGCACAGGTGTTGTGTACATGTGTGGGAACACCTGTGCGCATGGTTAACTAGATATCCTGATTGCCTACAGTGTAAGATGTGAGTTAATCTGTGTAAATCAGTGAGTCAGTGAATCAGTGAATCAGTGTCATTGTGACACGTACAAAGTGTTCACCCCTCAGCATCTGTGCCTGTTGATCCCTATGTGCCTCTACTGCCCTACTTAATCCCATGGGAATATAGTCTATTCATTCTATTTCTATGCTTAATCTAGTGCAATAAATCCTTTGTCTCTACATTGAAGGACATTGTTGTACTAGGGTCCTATGGGTGGAAGGTATTTGTTTGTTCATAACACGTGTGTGTTGCTCTACTTCATACCTTTGCTTGATTCCATAGAACAATCTATTCATTCTATTTCTATGCTTAATCCTCTGCATACAAATACAATCTATTCATTCTATTTCTATGCTTAATCCTCTGCATACAAATCCTCTTTCTCTACATTTGAATAACATCTTAGCACTACATTGTTTGCGGGTCCTACATGGTGAGTGAATAGTGAAAATGTGTTCATAACAATGTGTACATTGAATTACAGAATACAATCGATTCACATTGTTGTCAGCTGAACTGAATACATACAGAACACATGACAAACATAATATATTCACTGTAGTTGCAGGTGTGGACATAAAATCAATGTTCAGTGATATCAGGCATGACTTTGCACGAGAGTGGTTTCGTGTGCTAGGGGTTAGGCCCCCACTGCCCTGATTAAATGGATAACACTGTATGCATCCCAATTGGCACCCTATGTTCCTATGGGCCCTGGTCAAGTAGTGCACAATGTAGTGAATAATGTGTAATTTGGGACGCATCCATTAGACAGGGGGAGGCTGGCTCACTGCTGAATAAAATATAACACTCACTCACTCACCTGCCAAGCTTTCACAGAATGGAACCTATGGGCAGGGGAGAGAGGGAAGGAGAGAGAGAGGAGGTAGGGGGCGGGCGGGAGGGAGGGAGGGAGGTGTAGAGAGAGAGAAGAGCTGGAGGAGAAGGAGAGAGAGAAGGAGAGATGAGTGGGAGGGAAAAGACAGGGACAGAGAGAAGAAGAGAGAAGGAGAAAGAGGAAAGAGGGGAGGAATAAAACAAGGGAGAGTAGAGAGAGAGAGAGAGAGAGAGAGAGAGAGAGAGAGAGAGAGAGAGAGAGAGAGAGAGAGAGAGAGAGAGAGAGAGAGGAGATGATGTTTGGGAGGGGTGGACTCAGCACAGATGATGAGAGGCTGAAGGGAAAGGGAACATGGTAGGAATCAGGGAGGGATGGAGCGAGGGATGAACGGAGAGATGGAGGAAGGGATGGAGCGAGGGATGAACGGAGAGATGGAGGAAGGGATGGAGCGAGGGATGAACGGAGAGATGGAGGAAGGGATGGAGCGAGGGATGAACGGAGAGATGGAGGAAGGGATGGAGCGAGGGATGAACGGAGAGATGGAGGGAGGGATGGAGCGAGGGATGAACGGAGAGATGGAGGGAGGGATGGAGCGAGGGATGAACGGAGAGATGGAGGGAGGGATGGAGCGAGGGATGAACGTAGAGATGGAGGGAGGGATGGAGCGAGGGATGAACGGAGAGATGGAGGGAGGGATGGAGCGAGGGATGAACGGAGAGATGGAGGGAGGGATGGAGCGAGGGATGAACGGAGAGATGGAGAGGTGTAGCCTGTTGTGTTCTATCCATCAGATTTGCGCTGAGTGAAAGGTTGTATTAATTATGGATGTTTAGTGTAATAGCCAGGCTGTTTGTTTAGTATGCCAGCATAATCAGCTGATTTATAATAATGAAGAGATGGAGAAAGGGAGGATGGAGGGATGGAGAAGAGATCAATGGATTGAGGAATAGAAGCGGTGTGGTTCACATGCCCTTAATTCTCTTCTCCAACATGGAACATTTACAAAGGCAGGAGTTAGGGTGGGGGCCGCACCACAGCACAATGAAATGTTAAATAAAATATAGACTAGAAGATGTTAATTGATCATGGAGAAAGATGGGGAGAAGTGGATGGAGAGAGAGAGGGAGCTGAGAGAGAGAGAGGGAGAGAGAGAAATTGAGAAAGAGAGAGAGAGAGAGAGAGAGAGAGATATGGAGAGAGGGTGAAGACGGATGGGGAGAGGGAGAGGAAGGTAATGTAATACTCTCAGCAGCTAGCAGAGCTCTGGAACAGCCAGAGGGTCAGGAGCACTCTGGTCTATAGTGTTAAAGACATCATCATTACACACTCAACCCTATCAGCCTGAAATGTCTTCACTCAAAGAGCCAAATTGCTAGCTTTTCGGTGGTGCAGGTGGGTAAGAACATTTCAGGGTGCCGGTCAGGTGTGTTTGCGAGGCAGTGGTCCCAGGTTCTAGTCCTGCTGTGAGCTGGAGCAGGACCAAGTGGAACGACTAAGAAAGCAGCGTGACGTCCATTACACCCGGCATAAAAATACTACACACATCATTATCACACCGTTGACCTCAGCGCATCCTGGGAGGTATTACGGCATCTCTCGTCAGTCGTGACGGCTGGTGGTGGTGTGTCAGGACAGGGCATTAAGAGACTCTGTGTCACTGTGTGGTCCCTATCGGCTGCCACTATCTCTTCTGGCCCCTGTAGTGACAGCCTGGCTGCCTGCCTGCCTGACAGGCTGGCCTATCGATAGGTCTCCCCAGGGCTGCAGTGACATCTATCTTCCCACTGTCTGTGTCGTTAACACACCCGCTACATCCTCATTACCCACGCCATTAGGAGAGGTACACACACACACACTCTTACGCAGGCTCGCACACAGACACACACACAGGTAGACTCACACACCCACACACATATATGCACAGTATCACTGTCAGACTTACCCAGGCACACTGACATATATACTCAGGTATACTCAGGTAGTTAACACAGGCACAGATTGGGATGGACATTATGGCCTAACTCACCACAAGTCTCATCAAGTGTCACGTGCACACATTCCTATGGGATAGTGCACATACACGTACAATGCTGTTACAGTTGGAACAGGAAAAATAAAGGAGTGAGAGTGAGGGAATCAAAATGGGAAGGGAGAAGGAGTCTGTGAGAGGGAGAGAGGGAGAGATGGAAGGAGAGGGAGAAGGAGTGTGAGAGGGAGAGGGAGGGAGAGAGGGAAGGAGAGGGAGAAGGAGTCTGTGAGAGGGAGGGAGAGAGGGAAGGAGAGGGAGAAGGAGTCTGTGAGAGGGAGAGAGAGGGAGAGAGGGAAGGAGAGGGAGAAGGAGTCTGTGAGAGGGAGAAGGAGTCTGTGAGAGGGAGAGAGAGGGAGAGAGGGAAGGAGAGGGAGACGGAGTCTGTGAGAGGGAGAGGGAGAGAGGGAGAGAGAGGGAGAGGGAGTCTGGGAGAGGGAGAGAGGGAGAGAGAGGGAGAAGGAGTCTGTGAGAGGGAGAGAGGGAAAGAGAGGGAGAAGGAGTCTGGGAGAGGGAGAGAGGGAGAAGGAGTCTGTGAGAGGGAGAGAGAGGGGGAGAGGGAAGGAGAGGGAGAAGGAGTCTGTGAGAGGGAGAGAGGGAGAGAGAGGGAGAAGGAGTCTGTGAGAGGGAGAGAGGGAAGGAGAGGGAGGGAGGGAGAGAGGGAGAGAGAGGGAGAAGGAGTCTGTGAGAGGGAGAGAGGGAAGGAGAGGGAGAAGGAGTCTGTGAGGGGGAGAGAGAGAGAGAACGAGAGGGAGAAGGAGTCTGGGAGAGGGAGAGAGGGAACGAGAGGGAGAAGGAGTCTGTGAGAGGGAGAGAGGGAAGGAGAGGGAGAAGGAGTCTGTGAGAGGGAGAGAGAGAGAGGGAATGAGAGGGAGAAGGAGTCTGGGAGAGGGAGAGAGGGAGAGAGGGAAGGAGAGGGAGAAGGAGTCTGGGAGAGGGAGAGATGGAGAGAGGGAAGGAGAGGGAGAAGGAGTCTGGGAGAGGGAGAGGGGGAACGAGAGGGAGAAGGAGTCTGCGAGAGGGAGAGAGGGAACGAGAGGGAGAAGGAGTCTGGGAGAGGGAGAGAGGGAACGAGAGGGATGATAATGATGTTTGAGGAGTAAGGGAACATAGGAGAAGGAAAATAATAGAGTGAGTGAGTGAGATGGAGGTATGGGGGAGAGATGGAGAGATGGAGGGAGACCCAGGGATCCCTTCCCTCTGCAGCCTGTTGTGTTCTATCCATCAGCGTTGCCGTGAGCGACAGGTTGTATTTATGATGGATGTTCAGTATACTAGCCTTTGGTTTGGTATGCAGGCATAATCAGCTGCTTGATTCACTGATGCAGCGGGACCCAGGTCTCTCTCTATTATTCTCTCTCTCTTTGTTTTTCTTCTCCTTCTCCTTCTCCTTTTCTTCTTCCACTCCTTCTTCCCTCCCTCCCTCCCACTCAATTCCCCTCCTTACCCTGCTCTCCACCTCTTTTCTTCTCATTCTCATCGAAACAGAAGATGAGAGAGAGGTGCCCCTCTTTGAGCGGACATCTTTAAAGAAACAGAAAGCAGGGAAGGAAATGGATCATTAAAGATGAAACACACCATTTACCCTGCATGTCATGTCCATTTACTGTGTTACTGCCCTTCTCTCTCTCTCTCTCTCTCTCTCTCTCTCTCTCTCTCTCTCTCTCTCTCTCTCTCTCTCTCTCTCTCTCTCCTCTCTCTCTCTCTCTCTCTCTCTCTCTCTCTCTCTCTCTCAATTCAATCAACACCCCCCCCCCACACACACACACACCTATACCCCCCCTTCATGACAGCTTTGCACACTCTTGGCATTCTCTCAACCAGCTTCACCTGGAATGCTTTTCCAACAGTTTTGAAGGAGTTCCCACATATGCTGAGCACATGTTGGCTGCTTTTCCTTCACTCTGCCGTGCAACTCAACCTAAACCATCTCAATAGGTCGGGTGATTGTGGAGGCCAGGTCGTCTGATGCAGCACTCCATCACTCTCTTTGTTGGTCAAATAGCCCTTACACAGCCTGGAGGTGTGTTGTGTCATTGTCCTGTTGAAAAACAAATGACAGTCCCACTATGCACAAACCAGATGGGATGGCATATCAGTGCAGAATGCTGTGGTAGCCATGCTGGTTAAATAAATCACAGACAGTGTCACCAGCAAAGCACCCAACACCATCCCACCTCCTCCATGCTTCACAGTGGGAACCACATATGGGAGATCAGCCGTTCACCTACCCTGCGTCTCACAAAGACACGGCGGTTGGAACCAAAAATCTCAAATTTGGACTCATCAGACCAAAGGACAGATTTCCACCTGTCTAATGTCTATTGCTCGTGTTTCTTGGCCAAAGCAAGTCTCTTCTTCTTATTGGTGTCCTTAAGTAGTGGTTTCTTTGCAGAAATTCGACCATGAAAGCCTCATTCACGCAGTCTCCTATGAACAGTTGATGTTGAGATGTGTCTGTAACTTGAACTCTGAAGCATTTATTTGGGCTGCATTTTCTGAGGCTGGTAACTCTCATGAACTTATCCTCTGCAGAAGAGGTAACTCTGTGTCTTCCTTTCCTGTGGCGGTCCTCATGAGAGACAGTTTCATCATAGTGCTTGATGGTTTTTGCTTCTGCCCTTGAAGAAACTGTCAAAGTTCTTGAAATGTTCTGTTTTGACTAACCTTCATGTCTTAAAGTAATGATGGACTGTCGTTTCTCTTTGCTTATTTGAGCTGTTCTTGCCATAATATGGACTTGGTCTTTTACCAAATAGGGCTGTCTTCTGTATACCACCCCTACCTTGTCACAACATAACTGACTAGCTCAAACGCATTAAGAAGGGAAAAAATCCACAAATTAACTTTTAAAAAGGCACACCTGTTAATTGAAAATCATTCCAGTTAACTACCCCATGAAGCTGGTTGAGTGAATGCCAAGAGTGTGTCAAGCTGTTATCAAAGCAAAGGGTGGCTACTTTGAAGAATCTCAAATATAAAATATATTTTGATTTGTTTTACACTTTTTTGTTTACTACATGATTCCATATGTGTTATTTTATAGTTTTGATGTCTTCACTATTATTCTACAATGTAGATACTAGTAAAAACAAATATAAACCCTGCAATGAGTAGGTGTGTCCAAACTTTTGACTGGTACTGTATTATAACTAGTTATTTATTTATACATATTTCTAATCAGAACGCCGTCCGATGGGAAATCTCCATATCCTGATAATTTGTATATCCACCACCACCTCCAGATCCAGCAGGCCGGGGCACGTTCCCTCTCCCCCTCCCCAGCCACAGTGACCCTCTCTGGGCTAGACTCGCTTGGCAGACCAGGCCAGCTCTGGGGATCAGCTGGTGAAGCAGGCCTTTATAATGCCTCTGTTATTGGACTGGAGGAAATAGATCAACACTTAACATTGCAGTCTGCAGCCCTATAGCCCTGAGGTCCTAAAATACTGCACACACTCACACGTGTGCATACACACACACTCATACAGATAAAGGTGAAGTCCTTCTGGTTTGAGATTCAATTCTTGTTTGCCATGTCGCCTGTTTAAGTTAGAACTTTTGTCCAAGCTGACAAGTGATCAAACATCTCCCTACTAATATTCTCTATCTCTCTTTCCTTCCTCTCTCCTCGTCCTTCCTGCCTCTCCCTCTCTTCTCTTCTTCCCTCTCTATCTCTTTCCTTCCTCCTCTCCTCTTCCACCTGCCTTCCCTCTCCTCTTCCTTCCTTCCTGCCTCTCCCTCTCTTCTCTTCTTCCCTCTCTTCTCTTCTTCCCTCTCTTCTCTTCTTCCCTCTCTATCTCTTCCTTCCTCCTCTCCTCTTCCTTCCTGCCTCTCCCTCTCTTCTCTTCTTCCCTCTCTATCTCTTTCCTTCCTCCTCTCCTCTTCCACCTGCCTTCCCTCTCCTCTTCCTTCCTTCCTGCCTCTCCCTCTCTTCTCTTCTTCCCTCTCTTCTCTTCTTCCCTCTCTTCTCTTCTTCCCTCTCTATCTCTTTCCTTTCTCCTCTCCTCTTCCACCTGCCTTCCCTCTCCTCTTCCTTCCTGCCTCTCCCTCTCTTCTCTTCTTCCCTCTCTATCTCTTTCCTTTCTCCTCTCCTCTTCCACCTGCCTTCCCTCTCCTCTTCCTTCCTGCCTCTCCCTCTCTTCTCTTCTTCCCTCTCTATCTCTTTCCTTTCTCCTCTCCTCTTCCACCTGCCTTCCCTCTCCTCTTCCTTCCTGCCTCTCCCTCTCTTCTCTTCTTCCCTCTCTATCTCTTTCCTTCCTCCTCTCCTCTTCCACCTGCCTTCCCTCTCCTCTTCCTTCCTGCCTCTCCCTCTCTTCTCTTCTTCCCTCTCTATCTCGCCCTTCCCCTCTCCTCTTCCTTCCTGCCTCTCTCTCTCTTCTCTTCTTCCCTCTCTATCTCGCCCTTCCCCTCTCCTCTTCCTTCCTGCCTCTCTCTCTCTTCTCTTCTTCCCTCTCTATCTCGCCCTTCCTCTCTCCTCTTCCTTCCTGCCTCTCTCTCTTCTCTTCTTCCCTCTCTATCTCGCCCTTTCTCTCTCCCCTGGTGTTCTTGTTGTTGCTGCTGCTGTCTGGGTCTGTGTGCATTTGCCCTCTCACATTGATCTATAATGGACGGATTTCCATCTCGTTTGATGCCCGACTTCAAAGCCGCTGTGATTATGATTCCGATCACACCGGCGAAGTAAAATGGAATTCTCATTGGCACCAGGGAGAGTCGGGAGAGAAGGTCAGGGTGGGGTGGGGTAGAGGTGGGGTGGGGGAACGGAGAGCTCCCTAACACGGAGGGCAAACTAATGGGACAAAGGGAGGGTGGGAGGGAGGGAGATAGAGAAGGAGGCAAAGAGGGAGAGTTGTCCTGATGTCCTTTCTATCTCATTTGGAAGACATTGAGCTTATAACTCCAGAATAGTGGGTTTGATTCACAGGACCGCCAATACGTAAAATGCATGCATGGCTGTAAGTTTATTTGGATAAAAACCTTGGCTAAATATATGTTTATATATTATGAGATGCAGGAAGGAAGAGGCGAGGGAGGGAGGGGGTAGAGAGAATGGTTGGGTGGGTTACTTTCTAGATGTAATCGATTATAGTTACTAGTTATGTCCAAAACTGTAATCAGTAACATAACTTTTGGATTACCCAAACACAATAACGTAATCTGATAACTTTTGGATTACTTTCCCTTTAAGAGGCATTATTAGAAGAAGACAAAAGTAATTAACACATTTGGTGTGTCATCATAGTGGTCTCTGACTTGTGGTCAGACTCACTCAGGTGGAACAAACTTAAAACTGTGCCTTAGGCAGCAGCTACTCTACTTGGGGTCCAAACACATCAAGGCACTTACATTACATATAAAAGAAAAGATAAAACAGTAATCAGTTACTCCATAACATGTTATCAGTTATTCCCCAACCCTGACGAAGAGAGAGGGGGAGAAGACAGCAAGGTAACCACCGCAGTGATTAACCAATCAAGGCTTGAAAACCCTGTGTCGTTTGAGCATTCAACCAATGACTGGAGAATTCAACACCAAAGGGTGTGTGTTACTGAGGACAAGGTCGAGGATTCATGGAAGTGATGCTTAATTTCAAAGTCATGTTGAAAGCTAAACATTGTCAACCATATACACTCCTGTTCAAAAGTGGGGGTCACTTAGAAATGTCCTTGTTTTTGAAAGAAAGCACATTTTTTGTCCATTAAAATAACATAAAATTGATCAGAAATTCAGTGTAGACATTGTTAATGTTGTAAATTACTATTGTAGCTGGAAATGGCAGATTTTTTTTATGGAATATCTACATAGGCGTACAGAGGCCCATTATCAGCAACCATCACTCCTGCGTTCCAATGGCACATTATGTTAGCTAATCCAAGTTTATCATTTTGTGCTGATTAAAGAAGGAATTAAACTGGCCTTCTTTAGACTAGTTTAGTATCTGGAGCATCAGCATTTGTGGGTTCAATTACAGGCTCAAAATGGCCAGAAACAAAGCACTTTCTTCTGAAACTCGTCAGTCTATTCTTGTTCTGAGACATGAAGGCTATTCCATGCGAGAAATTGTCAAGAAACTGAAGATCTCATACAACGCTGTGTGCTACTCCCTTCACAGAACAGCTCAAACTGGCTCTAACCAGAATAGAAAGAAAGAGTTAGAGGCCCCGGTGCACAACTGAGCAAGAGGACAAGTACATTAGTGTGTCTAGTTTGAGAAACAGACGCTTCACAAGTCCTCAACTGGCAGCTTCATTAAATAGTACCTGCAAAACATCAGTCTCAACATCAACAGTGAAGAAGCCTACATAGAACCATAGGATAATATTAACGATGTGTATAAACACTGGATGACTGACAGGGGGCGCTGTTTTGAAGCGACTACGAATCCATTTTAGTATTTCTCCTCCAGTGTAAAATTAGTATTTCTCCTCCAGTGTAAAATTAGTATTTCTCCTCCAGTGTAAAATTAGTATTTCTCCTCCAGTGTAAAAAAAGATTTTGGAAGCTATAGAAATGCATTTATTGACATTTACATTCATTTTTTGCCATGTATATTCTACTACAGACACCTTAATACATACTTTTACATTATATTATGTGAACTAAACATACAAACAAAGTACATTTTTTAGAGAGTAATAATGTTACTGTCCCAACTAGGAAAAAAACAACGAATGCATGTAATTTTGTCCTTGAAGCATTGGAGAAGTGCATATTGGAGTACCAATATGGCAGCGGCATCAAACCTCTCAATGGCCAGTACATACAGTAGCATCAACAATCCATGGTCGGGTTACAGTAGAACGGGTTACAGTAGAACGGACCAATACAGTATATAGTAGCCTACATACAGTATTTGTATTAATGGCTTTGAATAAAGTATCCAAGACCGCCCTCACGTGGTTGATTACACACGTCGCAGTGGCCTGAAAAAGCAACATTGGAGTGTGATGCTGTCAACCTCTATTGCGATCTCAGAGCCGAGGATCCACACGGTGAACTGCGTGTCGGGACCAGAGAGAGAACCAACCGAACAGGCATCTGTCATCCTTCTCATTCCGCCAAAGCCCCGGTTGAAGTCCGACGCGGTAGGTTACCGTGCATTTTTTACCGTTCTAATCATCATGCGTTTTGCCGCGCCCTGAATAGCGGTCCATCTCTCCAATAATGGGATACGCGTTGCGATTTAGGTAGCATAATATAGCGTGGATGCATGATAGGCCTCTATATTTTTAAGTGTCGTTTAAGATCCATACATTCCTATGTTTTTAGCAGTTTGTGGTAGCCCAAGCTTTTCCAGCATCATGTCAGATTAGTCTGGTCGTGTCATATGTTGTTTTATAGCCGACAGCAGCATCATCCACAACATCAACCAGTTCATATTCATGTTGGACTAAATATAAACACACAGGCCTGTTTTGTGTTGTTTGTTCTGTTACAGTCAATCTATTAAAATAACTATGTGATTAGGCTTAATACCAATGAACGTAGTTTGTTTTTGGGTGTTTGATGTTATCCCTCTTTGTTGTTTATGATTGTAAATGGATGAAACAACAATAAACTGGGTATGGTACCACACGATGGCAGCATTGTAACCAAGTCCAGGGGTTCTTTAGGAAATGCGTTGTCACTGTTCTGATGGGATCATTTGATGTCTTAACTCTATTAAACAAACAGGTTGTTGATTTTGAGGTATTTTTACATAGAGAGAGAGGAAGCTGCAAGACTGAAGTTTAAGATGTTAATGATGATCCCAAGATCCAAAAGCTTTTAACAACAATTCGTCTTCATCCTCTTGTTTTGTAGGTTACTCTGATCCTGCACATAAAATGACCCGGTCTCTTTGAAGCTCATCCTGGCAGAAAGTTATGTCATCTGTGTCAGAATGTGGGAATCTCTGAACTCTGGTCCTTGTTGTTTTTAGGTGTGAACTTTGAACTCTGCTGAGGTGAGCTGACAGGATTAGACAGACATACAGCCAGACAGACTCAGACAGACTATCCTCTAGCTGCCACCATGGGCTACCTAGCCACCACTGCCACCCTGCTTTCCTTACTGCTACTGGGAGCTGTGACGGCCAGACTGGACACTAAAAACACCAAGACAGGTAAGGGACCAGGGACACGATGCTGCTGGCTGATGGCCCTGAGCAACACATTTGATGTTTTAGTCATTTAGCAGATGCTCTTATCCAGAGTGACTTACAGGAGTAATTACAGTAGGGTTATGTACCTTGCTCTAGGGCACTTTCACCTAGTTGGCTCGGGGAATCGAACCAGCGACCTTTCGGTTTCTGGCACAACGCACTTAACCATTACGCTTCCTGCTGCCCACAACAAAACGGCACAGAGGGACTTTCCTAGGATGGTTATTTTCCCTGGATGGCCAATCCAGCCAGTAATGAAAACGAATTATTTAGAGGGCTCACTGGGTTTCAAAGCACTTAACATTGAAAGGAGGAACTGGCATCCACTAGACAGGGAAGGGGCCAGTTTATCCACTAGACAGGGCACCAAGACAGGGAAGGGGCCTGTTTACCCACTAGACAGGGCACCAGGACAGGGAAGGGGCCGGTTTATCCACTAGACAGGACACCAAGACAGGGAAGGGGCCTGTTTATCCAGTAGACGGGACACCAGGACAGGGAAGGGGCCTGTTTATCCACTAGACGGGACACAAAGACAAGGAAGGGGCCTGTTTATCCACTAGACGGGACACCAAGACATGGAAGGGGCCTGTTTATCCACTAGATAGGACACAAAGACAGGGAAGGGGCCTGTTTATCCACTAGACGGGACACCAGGACAGGGAAGGGGCCTGTTTATCCACTAGACAGGACACTAAGACAAGGAAGGGGCCTGTTTATCCACTAGACGGGACACCAGGACAGGGAAGGGACCTGTTTATCCACAAGACAGGACACAAAGACAAGGAAGGGGCCTGTTTATCCACTAGACGGGACACCAGGACAGGGAAGGGACCTGTTTATCCACTAGACAGGACATCAGGACAGGGAAGGGGCCTGTTTATCCACAAGACAGGAAACAAAGACAAGGAAGGGGCCTGTTTATCCACAAGACAGGACACAAAGACAAGGAAGGGGCCTGTTTATCCACAAGACAGGACACAAAGACAAGGAAGGGGCCTGTTTATCCACTAGACGGGACACCAGGACAGGGAAGGGACCTGTTTATCCACTAGACAGGACACCAGGACAGGGAAGGGGCCTGTTTATCCACTAGACGGGACAACAAAACAAGGAAGGGGCCTGTTTATCCACAAGACAGGACACCAGGACAGGGAAGGGGCCTGTTTATCCACTAGACAGGACACCAGGACAGGGAAGGGGCCTGTTTATCCACAAGACAGGACACAAAGACAAGGAAGGGGCCTGTTTATCCACTAGACGGGACACCAAGACATGGAAGGGGCCTGTTTATCCAGTAGACAGGACACCAGGACAGGGAAGGGGCCTGTTTATCCAGTAGACAGGACACCAAGACAGGGAAGGGACCTGTTTATCCAGTAGACAGGACACCAAGACAGGGACGGGGCCTGTTTATCCAGTAGACAGGACACAAAGACATGGAAGGGGCCTGTTTATCCACTAGACAGGACACCAGGACAGGGAAGGGACCTGTTTATCCACTAGACAGGACACCAAGACAGGGAAGGGGCCTGTTTATCCACAAGACAGGACACCAGGACAGGGAAGGGACCTGTTTATCCGCTAGTCAGGACACCAAGACAAGGAAGGGGCCTGTTTATCCACTAGACAGGACACCAAGACATGGAAGGGGCCTGTTTATCCACTAGACAGGACACCAGGACAGGGAAGGGGCCTGTTTATCCACTAGACAGGGCACCAGGACAGGGAAGGGACCTGTTTATCCACTAGACGGGACACCAGGACATGGAAGGGGCCTGTTTATCCACTAGACGGGACACCAGGACAGGGAAGGGACCTGTTTATCCAGTAGACAGGACACAAAGACATGGAAGGGACCTGTTTATCCAGTAGACAGGACACCAGGACAGGGAAGGGGCCTGTTTATCCACTAGATAGGACACCAAGACATGGAAGGGGCCTGTTTATCCAGTAGACAGGACACCAGGACAGGGAAGGGGCCTGTTTATCCAGTAGACAGGACACCAAGACAGGGAAGGGGCCTGTTTATCCACTAGACAGGACACCAGGACAGGGAAGGGGCCTGTTTATCCACAAGACAGGACACCAGGACAGGGAAGGGACCTGTTTATCCACTAGACAGGACACCAAGACAGGGAAGGGGCCTGTTTATCCACTAGACAGGACACCAGGACAGGGAAGGGGCCTGTTTATCCACAAGACAGGACACCAGGACAGGGAAGGGGCCTGTTTATCCACAAGACAGGACACCAGGACAGGGAAGGGACCTGTTTATCCACTAGACAGGGCACCAGGACAGGGAAGGGACCTGTTTATCCACTAGAAAGGATACCAAGACAAGGAAGGGGCCAGTTTATCCACTAGACAGGACACCAAGACATGGAATGGGCCTGTTTATCCACTAGACAGGACACCAGGACAGGGAAGGGGCCTGTTTATCCACTAGACAGGGCACCAGGACAGGGAAGGGACCTGTTTATCCACTAGACGGGACACCAGGACATGGAAGGGGCCTGTTTATCCACTAGACGGGACACCAGGACAGGGAAGGGACCTGTTTATCCAGTAGACAGGACACAAAGACATGGAAGGGACCTGTTTATCCAGTAGACAGGACACCAGGACAGGGAAGGGGCCTGTTTATCCACTAGATAGGACACCAAGACATGGAAGGGGCCTGTTTATCCACTAGACAGGACACCAGGACAGGGAAGGGGCCTGTTTATCCAGTATACAGGACACCAAGACAGGGAAGGGACCTGTTTATCCAGTAGACAGGACACCAAGACAGGGACGGGGCCTGTTTATCCAGTAGACAGGACACAAAGACATGGAAGGGGCCTGTTTATCCACTAGACAGGACACCAGGACAGGGAAGGGACCTGTTTATCCACTAGACAGGACACCAAGACAGGGAAGGGGCCTGTTTATCCACTAGACAGGACACCAGGACAGGGAAGGGACCTGTTTATCCACTAGACAGGACACCAGGACAGGGAAGGGGCCTGTTTATCCACTAGACGGGACACCAGGACAGGGAAGGGGCCTGTTTATCCACTAGACGGGGCACCAGGACAGGGAAGGGACCTGTTTATCCACTAGACAGGGCACCAGGACAGGGAAGGGACCTGTTTATCCACTAGACAGGACACCAAGACAAGGAAGGGGCCTGTTTATCCACTAGACAGGACACCAAGACATGGAAGGGGCCTGTTTATCCACTAGACAGGACACCAGGACAGGGAAGGGGCCTGTTTATCCACTAGACAGGGCACCAGGACAGGGAAGGGGCCTGTTTATCCACTAGACAGGACACAAAGACAAGGAAGGGGCCTGTTTATCCAGTAGACAGGACACCAGGACAGGGAAGGGGCCTGTTTATCCAGTAGACAGGACACCAAGACAGGGAAGGGGCCTGTTTATCCAGTAGACAGGACACCAGGACAGGGAAGGGGCCTGTTTATCCACTAGACAGGGCACCAGGTCAGGGAAGGGACCTGTTTATCCAGTAGACAGGACACCAGGACAGGGAAGGGGCCTGTTTATCCACTAGACGGGACACCAGGACAGGGAAGGGGCCTGTTTATCCACTAGACGGGGCACCAGGACAGGGAAGGGACCTGTTTATCCACTAGACAGGACACCAGGACAGGGAAGGGGCCTGTTTATCCACTAGACAGGACACCAAGACATTTAAGGGGCCTGTTTATCCACTAGACAGGACACCAGGACAGGGAAGGGGCCTATTTATCCACTAGACAGGGCACCAGGACAGGGAAGGGGCCTGTTTATCCACTAGACAGGACACAAAGACAAGGAAGGGGCCTGTTTATCCAGTAGACAGGACACCAGGACAGGGAAGGGGCCCGTTTATCCAGTAGACAGGACACCAAGACAGGGAAGGGGCCTGTTTATCCAGTAGACAGGACACCAGGACAGGGAAGGGGCCTGTTTATCCACTAGACAAGACACCAGGACAGGGAAGGGACCTGTTTATCCACTAGACGGGACACCAGGACAGGGAAGGGGCCTGTTTATCCACTAGACGGGACACCAGGACAGGGAAGGGGCCTGTTTATCCACTAGATGGGACACCAGGACAGGGAAGGGACCTGTTTATCCAGTAGACAGGACACAAAGACATGGAAGGGACCTGTTTATCCAGTAGACAGGACACCAGGACAGGGAAGGGGCCTGTTTATCCACTAGATAGGACACCAGGACAGGGAAGGGACCTGTTTATTCCCTAGACAGGACACCAAGACAAGGAAGGGGCCTGTTTATCCACTAGACAGGACACCAAGACATGGAAGGGGCCTGTTTATCCACTAGACAGGACACCAAGACAAGGAAGGGGCCTGTTTATCCACTAGACAGGACACCAAGACATGGAAGGGGCCTGTTTATCCACTAGACAGGACACCAGGACAGGGAAGGGGCCTGTTTATCCACTAGACAGGACACCAAGACATTTAAGGGGCCTGTTTATCCACTAGACAGGACACCAGGACAGGGAAGGGGCCTGTTTATCCACTAGACAGGGCACCAGGACAGGGAAGGGGCCTGTTTATCCACTAGACAGGACACAAAGACAAGGAAGGGGCCTGTTTATCCAGTAGACAGGACACCAGGACAGGGAAGGGGCCTGTTTATCCAGTAGACAGGACACCAAGACAGGGAAGGGGCCTGTTTATCCAGTAGACAGGACACCAAGACAGGGAAGGGGCCTGTTTATCCACTAGACAAGACACCAGGACAGGGAAGGGACCTGTTTATCCACTAGACAGGACACCAAGACAGGAAAGGGGCCTGTTTATCCACTAGACAGGGCACCAGGACAGGGAAGGGACCTGTTTATCCACTAGACGGGACAACAAGACAGGGAAGGGGCCTGTTTATCCACTAGACAGGGCACCAGGACAAGGAAGGGACCTGTTTATCCAGTAGACAGGACACCAGGACAGGGAAGGGGCCTGTTTATCCACTAGACGGGACACCAGGACAGGGAAGGGGCCTGTTTATCCACTAGACGGGACACCAGGACAGGGAAGGGGCCTGTTTATCCACTAGACGGGACACCAGGACAGGGAAGGGACCTGTTTATCCAGTAGACAGGACACAAAGACATGGAAGGGACCTGTTTATCCAGTAGACAGGACACCAGGACAGGGAAGGGGCCTGTTTATCCACTAGATAGGACACCAAGACATGGAAGGGGCCTGTTTATCCAGTAGACAGGACACCAGGACAGGGAAGGGGCCTGTTTATCCAGTAGACAGGACACCAAGACACGGAAGGGACCTGTTTATCCAGTAGACAGGACACCAAGACAGGGACGGGGCCTGTTTATCCAGTAGACAGGACACAAAGACATGGAAGGGGCCTGTTTATCCACTAGACAGGACACCAAGACAGGGAAGGGGCCTGTTTATCCACTAGACAGGGCACCAGGACAGGGAAGGGACCTGTTTATCCACTAGACAGGACACCAAGACAAGGAAGGGGCCTGTTTATCCACTAGACAGGACACCAGACATGGAAGGGGCCTGTTTATCCACTAGACAGGACACCAGGACAGGGAAGGGACCTGTTTATCCAGTAGACAGGACACCAGGACAGGGAAGGGACCTGTTTATCCACTAGACAGGACACCAAGACAAGGAAGGGGCCTGTTTATCCACTAGACAGGACACCAAGACATGGAAGGGGCCTGTTTATCCACTAGACAAGACACCAGGACAGGGAAGGGGCCTGTTTATCCACTAGACAGGGCACCAGGACAGGGAAGGGGCCTGTTTATCCACTAGACAGGACACAAAGACAAGGAAGGGGCCTGTTTATCCAGTAGACAGGACACCAGGACATGGAAGGGGCCTGTTTATCCAGTAGACAGGACACCAAGACAGGGAAGGGGCCTGTTTATCCAGTAGACAGGACACCAGGACAGGGAAGGGGCCTGTTTATCCACTAGACAGGACACCAGGACAGGGAAGGGACCTGTTTATCCACTAGACAGGACACCAAGACAGGAAAGGGGCCTGTTTATCCACTAGACAGGGCACCAGGACAGGGAAGGGACCTGTTTATCCAGTAGACAGGACACCAGGACAGGAAAGGGGCCTGTTTATCCACTAGACAGGGCACCAGGACAGGGAAGGGACCTGTTTATCCACTAGACGGGACAACAAGACAGGGAAGGGGCCTGTTTATCCACTAGACAGGGCACCAGGACAAGGAAGGGACCTGTTTATCCAGTAGACAGGACACCAGGACAGGGAAGGGGCCTGTTTATCCACTAGACGGGACACCAGGACAGGGAAGGGGCCTGTTTATCCACTAGACGGGACACCAGGACAGGGAAGGGGCCTGTTTATCCACTAGACGGGACACCAGGACAGGGAAGGGACCTGTTTATCCAGTAGACAGGACACAAAGACATGGAAGGGACCTGTTTATCCAGTAGACAGGACACCAGGACAGGGAAGGGGCCTGTTTATCCACTAGATAGGACACCAAGACATGGAAGGGGCCTGTTTATCCAGTAGACAGGACACCAGGACAGGGAAGGGGCCTGTTTATCCAGTAGACAGGACACCAAGACACGGAAGGGACCTGTTTATCCAGTAGACAGGACACCAAGACAGGGACGGGGCCTGTTTATCCAGTAGACAGGACACAAAGACATGGAAGGGGCCTGTTTATCCACTAGACAGGACACCAAGACAGGGAAGGGACCTGTTTATCCACTAGACAGGACACCAAGACAGGGAAGGGGCCTGTTTATCCACTAGACAGGGCACCAGGACAGGGAAGGGACCTGTTTATCCACTAGACAGGACACCAAGACAAGGAAGGGGCCTGTTTATCCACTAGACAGGACACCAGACATGGAAGGGGCCTGTTTATCCACTAGACAGGACACCAGGACAGGGAAGGGACCTGTTTATCCAGTAGACAGGACACCAGGACAGGGAAGGGACCTGTTTATCCACTAGACAGGACACCAAGACAAGGAAGGGGCCTGTTTATCCACTAGACAGGACACCAAGACATGGAAGGGGCCTGTTTATCCACTAGACAGGACACCAGGACAGGGAAGGGGCCTGTTTATCCACTAGACAGGGCACCAGGACAGGGAAGGGGCCTGTTTATCCACTAGACAGGACACAAAGACAAGGAAGGGGCCTGTTTATCCAGTAGACAGGACACCAGGACAGGGAAGGGGCCTGTTTATCCAGTAGACAGGACACCAAGACAGGGAAGGGGCCTGTTTATCCAGTAGACAGGACACCAGGACAGGGAAGGGGCCTGTTTATCCACTAGACAGGACAACAAGACAGGGAAGGGACCTGTTTATCCACTAGACAGGACACCAAGACAGGAAAGGGGCCTGTTTATCCACTAGACAGGGCACCAGGACAGGGAAGGGACCTGTTTATCCAGTAGACAGGACACCAGGACAGGGAAGGGGCCTGTTTATCCACTAGTCGGGACACCAGGACAGGGAAGCGGCCTGTTTATCCACTAGACGGGGCACCAGGACAGGGAAGGGGCCTGTTTATCCACTAGACAGGACACCAGGACAGGGAAGGGACCTGTTTATCCACTAGATAGGACACCAAGACAGGGAAGGGGCCTGTTTATCGACTAGACAGGGCACCAGGACAGGGAAGGGACCTGTTTATCCAGTAGACGGGACAACAAGACAGGGAAGGGGCCTGTTTATCCACTAGACGGGACACCAGGACAGGGAAGGGGCCTGTTTATCCACTAGACGGGACACCAAGACATGGAAGGGTTCTGTTTATCCACTAGACAGGACACAAGAACAGGGAAGGGGCCTGTTTATCCACTAGACAGGACACTAAGACAGGGAAGGGACCTGTTTATCCACTAGACAGGGCACCAGGACAGGGGAGGGGCCTGTTTATCCACTAGACGGGACAACAAGACAGGGAAGGGGCCTGTTTATCCACTAGACGGGACACCAAGACAGGGAAGGGTCCTGTTTATCCACTAGACAGGGCACCAGGACAGGGAAGGGACCTTTTTATCCAGTAGACAGGACACCAGGACAGGGAAGGGGCCTGTTTATCCACTAGACGGGACACCAGGACAGGGAAGGGGCCTGTTTATCCACTAGACGGGACACCAGGACAGGGAAGGGGCCTGTTTAACCACTAGACGGGACACCAGGACAGGGAAGGGACCTGTTTATCCAGTAGACAGGACACAAAGACATGGAAGGGACCTGTTTATCCAGTAGACAGGACACCAGGACAGGGAAGGGGCCTGTTTATCCACTAGATAGGACACCAAGACATGGAAGGGGCCTGTTTATCCAGTAGACAGGACACCAGGACAGGGAAGGGGCCTGTTTATCCAGTAGACAGGACACCAAGACAGGGAAGGGACCTGTTTATCCAGTAGACAGGACACCAAGACAGGGACGGGGCCTGTTTATCCAGTAGACAGGACACAAAGACATGGAAGGGGCCTGTTTATCCACTAGACAGGACACCAAGACAGTGAAGGGACCTGTTTATCTACTAGACAGGACACCAAGACAGGGAAGGGGCCTGTTTATCCACTAGACAGGGCACCAGGACAGGGAAGGGACCTGTTTATCCACTAGACAGGACACCAAGACAAGGAAGGGGCCTGTTTATCCACTAGACAGGACACCAAGACATGGAAGGGGCCTGTTTATCCACTAGACAGGACACCAGGACAGGGAAGGGGCCTGTTTATCCACTAGACAGGGCACCAGGACAGGGAAGGGGCCTGTTTATCCACTAGACAGGACACAAAGACAAGGAAGGGGCCTGTTTATCCAGTAGACAGGACACCAGGACAGGGAAGGGGCCTGTTTATCCAGTAGACAGGACACCAAGACAGGGAAGGGGCCTGTTTATCCACTAGACAGGGCACCAGGACAGGGAAGGGACCTGTTTATCCAGTAGACAGGACACCAGGACAGGGAAGGGGCCTGTTTATCCACTAGACGGGACACCAGGACAGGGAAGGGACCTGTTTATCCAGTAGACAGGGCACCAGGACAGGGAAGGGGCCTGTTTATCCACTAGACAGGACACCAGGACAGGGAAGGGACCTGTTTATCCACTAGATAGGACACAAAGACAGGGAAGGGGCCTGTTTATCCACTAGACAGGGCACCAGGACAGGGAAGGGACCTGTTTATCCAGTAGACGGGACACCAGGACAGGAAAGGGGCCTGTTTATCCACTAGACGGGACACCAAGACATGGAAGGGGCCTGTTTATCCACTAGACAGGACACAAGAACAGGGAAGGGGCCTGTTTATCCACTAGACAGGACACTAAGACAGGGAAGGGGCCTGTTTATCCACTAGACAGGGCACCAGGACAGGGAAGGGGCCTGTTTATCCACTAGACGGGACACCAAGACAGGGAAGGGGCCTGTTTATCCACTAGACGGGACAACAAGACATGGAAGGGGCCTGTTTATCCAGTAGACAGGACACCAGGACAGGGAAGGGAACTGTTTATCCACTAGACGGGACACCAGGACAGGGAAGGTGCCTGTTTATCCAATAGACGGGACAACAAGGCAGGGAAGGGACCTGTTTATCCACTAGACAGGACAACAAGACAGGGAAGGGGCCTGTTTATCCACTAGACCGGACACCAGGACAGGGAAGGGGCCTGTTTATCCACTAGACAGGACACCAAGACAAGGAAGGGACCTGTTCATCCACTAGACAGGACACAAGAACAGGGAAGGGTTCTGTTTATCCACTAGACGGAACACCAGGACAGGGAAGGGGCCTGTTTATCCACTAGACAGGACACCAGGACATGGTAAGGGGCCTGTTTATCCAGTAGACAGGACACCAGGACATGGTAAGGGGCCTGTTTATCCAGTAGACAGGACACCAGGACAGGGAAGGGGCCTGTTTATCCACTAGACGGGACACCAAGACATGGAAGGGGCCTGTTTATCCACTAGACAGGACACAAGAACAGGGAAGGGGCCTGTTTATCCACTAGACAGGACACTAAGACAGGGAAGGGACCTGTTTATCCACTAGACAGGACACCAGGACATGGTCAGGGGCCTGTTTAACCAGTAGACAGGACACCAGGACATGGTAAGGGGCCTGTTTATCCAGTAGACAGGACACCAGGACATGGGAAGGGGCCTGTTTATCCACTAGACAGGACACCAGGACAGGGAAGGGACCTGTTTATCCAGTAGACAGGACACCAGGACAGGGAAGGGACCTGTTTATCCACTAGACAGGACACCAAGACAAGGAAGGGGCCTGTTTATCCACTAGACAGGACACCAAGACATGGAAGGGGCCTGTTTATCCACTAAACAGGACACCAGGACAGGGAAGGGGCCTGTTTATCCACTAGACAGGGCACCAGGACAGGGAAGGGGCCTGTTTATCCACTAGACAGGACACAAAGACAAGGAAGGGGCCTGTTTATCCAGTAGACAGGACACCAAGACAGGAAAGGGTCCTGTTTATCCACTAGACAGGGCACCAGGACAGGGAAGGGACCTGTTTATCCAGTAGACAGGACACCAGGACAGGGAAGGGGCCTGTTTATCCACTAGTCGGGACACCAGGACAGGGAAGCGGCGTGTTTATCCACTAGACGGGGCACCAGGACAGGGAAGGGGCCTGTTTATCCACTAGACAGGACACCAGGACAGGGAAGGGACCTGTTTATCCACTAGATAGGACACCAAGACAGGGAAGGGGCCTGTTTATCGACTAGACAGGGCACCAGGACAGGAAAGGGACCTGTTTATCCAGTAGACGGGACAACAAGACAGGGAAGGGGCCTGTTTATCCACTAGACGGGACACCAGGACAGGGAAGGGGCCTGTTTATCCATTAGACGGGACACCAAGACATGGAAGGGTTCTGTTTATCCACTAGACAGGACACAAGAACAGGGAAGGGGCCTGTTTATCCATTAGACAGTTCACTAAGACAGGGAAGGGACCTGTTTATCCACTAGACAGGGCACCAGGACAGGGAAGGGGCCTGTTTATCCACTAGACGGGACAACAAGACAGGGAAGGGGCCTGTTTATCCACTAGACGGGACACCAAGACAGGGAAGGGTCCTGTTTATCCACTAGACAGGGCACCAGGACAGGGAAGGGACCTGTTTATCCAGTAGACAGGACACCAGGAAAGGGAAGGGGCCTGTTTATCCACTAGACGGGACACCAGGACAGGGAAGGGGCCTGTTTATCCACTAGACGGGACACCAGGACAGGGAAGGGGCCTGTTTAACCACTAGACGGGACACCAGGACAGGGAAGGGACCTGTTTATCCAGTAGACAGGACACAAAGACATGGAAGGGACCTGTTTATCCAGTAGACAGGACACCAGGACAGGGAAGGGACCTGTTTATCCACTAGATAGGACACCAAGACATGGAAGGGGCCTGTTTATCCAGTAGACAGGACACCAGGACAGGGAAGGGGCCTGTTTATCCAGTAGACAGGACACCAAGACAGGGAAGGGACCTGTTTATCCAGTAGACAGGACACCAAGACAGGGACGGGGCCTGTTTATCCAGTAGACAGGACACAAAGACATGGAAGGGGCCTGTTTATCCACTAGACAGGACACCAAGACAGGGAAGGGACCTGTTTATCTACTAGACAGGACACCAAGACAGGGAAGGGACCTGTTTATCTACTAGACAGGACACCAAGACAGGGAAGGGGCCTGTTTATCCACTAGACAGGGCACCAGGACAGGGAAGGGACCTGTTTATCCACTAGACAGGACACCAAGACAAGGAAGGGGCCTGTTTATCCACTAGACAGGACACCAAGACATGGAAGGGGCCTGTTTATCCACTAGACAGGACACCAGGACAGGGAAGGGGCCTGTTTATCCACTAGACAGGGCACCAGGACAGGGAAGGGGCCTGTTTATCCACTAGACAGGACACAAAGACAAGGAAGGGGCCTGTTTATCCAGTAGACAGGACACCAGGACAGGGAAGGGGCCTGTTTATCCAGTAGACAGGACACCAAGACAGGGAAGGGGCCTGTTTATCCACTAGACAGGACACCAGGACAGCGAAGGGACCTGTTTATCCGCTAGATAGGACACCAAGACAGGGAAGGGGCCTGTTTATCCACTAGACAGGGCACCAGGACAGGGAAGGGACCTGTTTATCCAGTAGACAGGACACCAAGACAGGGAAGGGGCCTGTTTATCCACTAGACGGGACACAAAGACATGGAAGGGGCCTGTTTATCCACTAGATGGGACACAAGAACAGGGAAGGGGCCTGTTTATCCACTAGACAGGACACTAAGACAGGGAAGGGGCCTGTTTATCCACTAGACGGGACAACAAGACAGGGAAGGGGCCTGTTTATCCACTAGACGGGACACCAAGACATGGAAGGGGCCTGTTTATCCACTAGACAGGACACAAGAACAGGGAAGGGGCCTGTTTATCCACTAGACAGGACACTAAGACAGGGAAGGGGCCTGTTTATCCACTAGACAGGGCACCAGGACAGGGAAGGGGCCTGTTTATCCACTAGACGGGACACCAAGACAGGGAAGGGGCCTGTTTATCCACTAGACGGGACAACAAGACATGGAAGGGGCCTGTTTATCCAGTAGACAGGACACCAGGACAGGGAAGGGAACTGTTTATCCACTAGACGGGACACCAGGACAGGGAAGGTGCCTGTTTATCCAATAGACGGGACAACAAGGCAGGGAAGGGACCTGTTTATCCACTAGACAGGACAACAAGACAGGGAAGGGGCCTGTTTATCCACTAGACCGGACACCAGGACAGGGAAGGGGCCTGTTTATCCACTAGACAGGACACCAAGACAAGGAAGGGACCTGTTCATCCACTAGACAGGACACAAGAACAGGGAAGGGTTCTGTTTATCCACTAGACGGAACACCAGGACAGGGAAGGGGCCTGTTTATCCACTAGACAGGACACCAGGACATGGTAAGGGGCCTGTTTATCCAGTAGACAGGACACCAGGACATGGTAAGGGGCCTGTTTATCCAGTAGACAGGACACCAGGACAGGGAAGGGGCCTGTTTATCCACTAGACGGGACACCAAGACATGGAAGGGGCCTGTTTATCCACTAGACAGGACACAAGAACAGGGAAGGGGCCTGTTTATCCACTAGACAGGACACTAAGACAGGGAAGGGACCTGTTTATCCACTAGACAGGACACCAGGACATGGTCAGGGGCCTGTTTAACCAGTAGACAGGACACCAGGACATGGTAAGGGGCCTGTTTATCCAGTAGACAGGACACCAGGACATGGGAAGGGGCCTGTTTATCCACTAGACAGGACACCAGGACAGGGAAGGGACCTGTTTATCCAGTAGACAGGACACCAGGACAGGGAAGGGACCTGTTTATCCACTAGACAGGACACCAAGACAAGGAAGGGGCCTGTTTATCCACTAGACAGGACACCAAGACATGGAAGGGGCCTGTTTATCCACTAAACAGGACACCAGGACAGGGAAGGGGCCTGTTTATCCACTAGACAGGGCACCAGGACAGGGAAGGGGCCTGTTTATCCACTAGACAGGACACAAAGACAAGGAAGGGGCCTGTTTATCCAGTAGACAGGACACCAAGACAGGAAAGGGTCCTGTTTATCCACTAGACAGGGCACCAGGACAGGGAAGGGACCTGTTTATCCAGTAGACAGGACACCAGGACAGGGAAGGGGCCTGTTTATCCACTAGTCGGGACACCAGGACAGGGAAGCGGCGTGTTTATCCACTAGACGGGGCACCAGGACAGGGAAGGGGCCTGTTTATCCACTAGACAGGACACCAGGACAGGGAAGGGACCTGTTTATCCACTAGATAGGACACCAAGACAGGGAAGGGGCCTGTTTATCGACTAGACAGGGCACCAGGACAGGAAAGGGACCTGTTTATCCAGTAGACGGGACAACAAGACAGGGAAGGGGCCTGTTTATCCACTAGACGGGACACCAGGACAGGGAAGGGGCCTGTTTATCCATTAGACGGGACACCAAGACATGGAAGGGTTCTGTTTATCCACTAGACAGGACACAAGAACAGGGAAGGGGCCTGTTTATCCATTAGACAGTTCACTAAGACAGGGAAGGGACCTGTTTATCCACTAGACAGGGCACCAGGACAGGGAAGGGGCCTGTTTATCCACTAGACGGGACAACAAGACAGGGAAGGGGCCTGTTTATCCACTAGACGGGACACCAAGACAGGGAAGGGTCCTGTTTATCCACTAGACAGGGCACCAGGACAGGGAAGGGACCTGTTTATCCAGTAGACAGGACACCAGGAAAGGGAAGGGGCCTGTTTATCCACTAGACGGGACACCAGGACAGGGAAGGGGCCTGTTTATCCACTAGACGGGACACCAGGACAGGGAAGGGGCCTGTTTAACCACTAGACGGGACACCAGGACAGGGAAGGGACCTGTTTATCCAGTAGACAGGACACAAAGACATGGAAGGGACCTGTTTATCCAGTAGACAGGACACCAGGACAGGGAAGGGACCTGTTTATCCACTAGATAGGACACCAAGACATGGAAGGGGCCTGTTTATCCAGTAGACAGGACACCAGGACAGGGAAGGGGCCTGTTTATCCAGTAGACAGGACACCAAGACAGGGAAGGGACCTGTTTATCCAGTAGACAGGACACCAAGACAGGGACGGGGCCTGTTTATCCAGTAGACAGGACACAAAGACATGGAAGGGGCCTGTTTATCCACTAGACAGGACACCAAGACAGGGAAGGGACCTGTTTATCTACTAGACAGGACACCAAGACAGGGAAGGGACCTGTTTATCTACTAGACAGGACACCAAGACAGGGAAGGGGCCTGTTTATCCACTAGACAGGGCACCAGGACAGGGAAGGGACCTGTTTATCCACTAGACAGGACACCAAGACAAGGAAGGGGCCTGTTTATCCACTAGACAGGACACCAAGACATGGAAGGGGCCTGTTTATCCACTAGACAGGACACCAGGACAGGGAAGGGGCCTGTTTATCCACTAGACAGGGCACCAGGACAGGGAAGGGGCCTGTTTATCCACTAGACAGGACACAAAGACAAGGAAGGGGCCTGTTTATCCAGTAGACAGGACACCAGGACAGGGAAGGGGCCTGTTTATCCAGTAGACAGGACACCAAGACAGGGAAGGGGCCTGTTTATCCACTAGACAGGACACCAGGACAGCGAAGGGACCTGTTTATCCGCTAGATAGGACACCAAGACAGGGAAGGGGCCTGTTTATCCACTAGACAGGGCACCAGGACAGGGAAGGGACCTGTTTATCCAGTAGACAGGACACCAAGACAGGGAAGGGGCCTGTTTATCCACTAGACGGGACACAAAGACATGGAAGGGGCCTGTTTATCCACTAGATGGGACACAAGAACAGGGAAGGGGCCTGTTTATCCACTAGACAGGACACTAAGACAGGGAAGGGGCCTGTTTATCCACTAGACGGGACAACAAGACAGGGAAGGGGCCTGTTTATCCACTAGACGGGACACCAAGACAGGGAAGGGGCCTGTTTATCCACTAGACAGGGCACCAGGACAGGGAAGGGACCTGTTTATCCAGTAGACAGGACACCAGGACAGGGAAGGGGCCTGTTTATCCACTAGACGGGACACCAGGACAGGGAAGGGACCTGTTTATCCAGTAGACAGGGCACCAGGACAGGGAAGGGGCCTGTTTATCCACTAGACAGGACACCAGGACAGGGAAGGGACCTGTTTATCCACTAGATAGGACACAAAGACAGGGAAGGGGCCTGTTTATCCACTAGACAGGGCACCAGGACAGGGAAGGGACCTGTTTATCCAGTAGACAGGACACCAGGACAGGAAAGGGGCCTGTTTATCCACTAGACGGGACACCAAGACATGGAAGGGGCCTGTTTATCCACTAGACAGGACACAAGAACAGGGAAGGGGCCTGTTTATCCACTAGACAGGACACTAAGACAGGGAAGGGGCCTGTTTATCCACTAGACAGGGCACCAGGACAGGGAAGGGGCCTGTTTATCCACTAGACGGGACACCAAGACAGGGAAGGGGCCTGTTTATCCACTAGACGGGACAACAAGACAGGGAAGGGAACTGTTTATCCACTAGACGGGACAACAAGACATGGAAGGGGCCTGTTTATCCAGTAGACAGGACACCAGGACAGGGAAGGGAACTGTTTATCCACTAGACGGGACACCAGGACAGGGAAGGGACCTGTTTATCCAGTAGACAGGACACCAGGACAGGGAAGGGGCCTGTTTATCCACTAGACGGGACACCAAGACATGGAAGGGGCCTGTTTATCCACTAGACAGGACACAAGAACAGGGAAGGGGCCTGTTTATCCACTAGACAGGACACTAAGACAGGGAAGGGGCCTGTTTATCCACTAGACAGGGCACCAGGACAGGGAAGGGGCCTGTTTATCCACTAGACGGGGCACCAGGACAGGGAAGGGACCTGTTTATCCACTAGACGGGACACCAGGACATGGAAGGGGCCTGTTTATCCACTAGACAGGACATCAAGACATGGAAGGGGCCTGTTTATCCACTAGACAGGACACCAGGACAGGGAAGGGGCCTGTTTATCCACTAGACAGGACACCAAGACAGGGACGGGGCCTGTTTATCCAGTAGACAGGACACAAAGACATGGAAGGGGCCTGTTTATCCACTAGACAGGACACCAAGACAGGGAAGGGACCTGTTTATCCACTAGACAGGACACCAAGACAGGGAAGGGGCCTGTTTATCCACTAGACAGGGCACCAGGACAGGGAAGGGACCTGTTTATCCACTAGACAGGACACCAAGACAAGGAAGGGGCCTGTTTATCCACTAGACAGGACACCAAGACATGGAAGGGTTCTGTTTATCCACTAGACAGGACACCAGGACAGGGAAGGGGCCTGTTTATCCACTAGACAGGGCACCAGGACAGGGAAGGGGCCTGTTTATCCACTAGACAGGACACAAAGACAAGGAAGGGGCCTGTTTATCCAGTAGACAGGACACCAGGACAGGGAAGGGGCCTGTTTATCCAGTAGACAGGACACCAAGACAGGGAAGGGGCCTGTTTATCCACTAGACAGGACACCAGGACAGCGAAGGGACCTGTTTATCCGCTAGATAGGACACCAAGACAGGGAAGGGGCCTGTTTATCCACTAGACAGGGCACCAGGACAGGGAAGGGACCTGTTTTTCCAGTAGACAGGACACCAGGACAGGGAAGGGGCCTGTTTATCCACTAGACGGGACACAAAGACATGGAAGGGGCCTGTTTATCCACTAGACGGGACACAAGAACAGGGAAGGGGCCTGTTTATCCACTAGACGGGACAACAAGACAGGGAAGGGGCCTGTTTATCCACTAGACGGGACACCAAGACAGGGAAGGGGCCTGTTTATCCACTAGACAGGGCACCAGGACAGGGAAGGGACCTGTTTATCCAGTAGACAGGACACCAGGACAGGGAAGGGTTCTGTTTATCCACTAGACGGGACACCAGGACAGGGAAGGGACCTGTTTATCCAGTAGACAGGGCACCAGGACAGGGAAGGGGCCTGTTTATCCACTAGACAGGACACCAGGACAGGGAAGGGACCTGTTTATCCACTAGATAGGACACAAAGACAGGGAAGGGGCCTGTTTATCCACTAGAAAGGGCACCAGGACAGGGAAGGGACCTGTTTATCCAGTAGACAGGACACCAGGACAGGAAAGGGGCCTGTTTATCCACTAGACGGGACACCAAGACATGGAAGGGGCCTGTTTATCCACTAGACAGGACACAAGAACAGGGAAGGGGCCTGTTTATCCACTAGACAGGACACTAAGACAGGGAAGGGGCCTGTTTATCCACTAGACAGGGCACCAGGACAGGGAAGGGGCCTGTTTATCCACTAGACGGGACACCAAGACAGGGAAGGGGCCTGTTTATCCACTAGACGGGACAACAAGACAGGGAAGGGAACTGTTTATCCACTAGACGGGACAACAAGACATGGAAGGGGCCTGTTTATCCAGTAGACAGGACACCAGGACAGGGAAGGGAACTGTTTATCCACTAGACGGGACACCAGGACAGGGAAGGGACCTGTTTATCCAGTAGACAGGACACCAGGACAGGGAAGGGGCCTGTTTATCCACTAGACGGGACACCAAGACATGGAAGGGGCCTGTTTATCCACTAGACAGGACACAAGAACAGGGAAGGGGCCTGTTTATCCACTAGACAGGACACTAAGACATGGAAGGGGCCTGTTTATCCACTAGACAGGGCACCAGGACAGGGAAGGGGCCTGTTTATCCACTAGACGGGGCACCAGGACAGGGAAGGGACCTGTTTATCCACTAGACGGGACACCAGGACATGGAAGGGGCCTGTTTATCCACTAGACAGGACATCAAGACATGGAAGGGGCCTGTTTATCCACTAGACAGGACACCAGGACAGGGAAGGGGCCTGTTTATCCACTAGACAGGACACCAAGACAGGGACGGGGCCTGTTTATCCAGTAGACAGGACACAAAGACATGGAAGGGGCCTGTTTATCCACTAGACAGGACACCAAGACAGGGAAGGGACCTGTTTATCCACTAGACAGGACACCAATACAGGGAAGGGGCCTGTTTATCCACTAGACAGGGCACCAGGACAGGGAAGGGACCTGTTTATCCACTAGACAGGACACCAAGACAAGGAAGGGGCCTGTTTATCCACTAGACAGGACACCAAGACATGGAAGGGGCCTGTTTATCCACTAGACAGGACACCAGGACAGGGAAGGGGCCTGTTTATCCACTAGACAGGGCACCAGGACAGGGAAGGGGCCTGTTTATCCACTAGACAGGACACAAAGACAAGGAAGGGGCCTGTTTATCCAGTAGACAGGACACCAGGACAGGGAAGGGGCCTGTTTATCCAGTAGACAGGACACCAAGACAGGGAAGGGGCCTGTTTATCCACTAGACAGGACACCAGGACAGCGAAGGGACCTGTTTATCCGCTAGATAGGACACCAAGACAGGGAAGGGGCCTGTTTATCCACTAGACAGGGCACCAGGACAGGGAAGGGACCTGTTTTTCCAGTAGACAGGACACCAGGACAGGGAAGGGGCCTGTTTATCCACTAGACGGGACACAAAGACATGGAAGGGGCCTGTTTATCCACTAGACGGGACACAAGAACAGGGAAGGGGCCTGTTTATCCACTAGACGGGACAACAAGACAGGGAAGGGGCCTGTTTATCCACTAGACGGGACACCAAGACAGGGAAGGGGCCTGTTTATCCACTAGACAGGGCACCAGGACAGGGAAGGGACCTGTTTATCCAGTAGACAGGACACCAGGACAGGGAAGGGTTCTGTTTATCCACTAGACGGGACACCAGGACAGGGAAGGGACCTGTTTATCCAGTAGACAGGGCACCAGGACAGGGAAGGGGCCTGTTTATCCACTAGACAGGACACCAGGACAGGGAAGGGACCTGTTTATCCACTAGATAGGACACAAAGACAGGGAAGGGGCCTGTTTATCCACTAGAAAGGGCACCAGGACAGGGAAGGGACCTGTTTATCCAGTAGACAGGACACCAGGACAGGAAAGGGGCCTGTTTATCCACTAGACGGGACACCAAGACATGGAAGGGGCCTGTTTATCCACTAGACAGGACACAAGAACAGGGAAGGGGCCTGTTTATCCACTAGACAGGACACTAAGACAGGGAAGGGGCCTGTTTATCCACTAGACAGGGCACCAGGACAGGGAAGGGGCCTGTTTATCCACTAGACGGGACACCAAGACAGGGAAGGGGCCTGTTTATCCACTAGACGGGACAACAAGACAGGGAAGGGAACTGTTTATCCACTAGACGGGACAACAAGACATGGAAGGGGCCTGTTTATCCAGTAGACAGGACACCAGGACAGGGAAGGGAACTGTTTATCCACTAGACGGGACACCAGGACAGGGAAGGGGCCTGTTTATCCAAAAGACGGGACAACAAGGCAGGGAAGAGACCTGTTTATCCACTAGACAGGACAACAAGACAGGGAAGGGGCCTGTTTATCCACTAGACGGGACACCAGGACAGGGAAGGGGCCTGTTTATCCACTAGACAGGACACCAAGACAAGGAAGGGACCTGTTTATCCACTAGACAGGACACAAGAACAGGGAACGGGCCTGTTTATCCACTAGACGGGACACCAGGACAGGGAAGGGGCCTGTTTATCCACTAGACAGGACACCAGGACATGGTAAGGGGCCTGTTTATCCAGTAGACAGGACACCAGGACATGGTAAGGGGCCTGTTTATCCAGTAGACAGGACACCAGGACATGGGAAGGGGCCTGTTTATCCACTAGACAGGGCACCAGGACAGGGAAGGGGCCTGTTTATCCACTAGACGGGACACCAAGACATGGAAGGGGCCTGTTTATCCACTAGACAGGACACAAGAACAGGGAAGGGGCCTGTTTATCCACTAGACAGGACACTAAGACAGGGAAGGGGCCTGTTTATCCACTAGACAGGACACCAGGACATGGTAAGGGGCCTGTTTATCCAGTAGACAGGACACCAGGACATGGTAAGGGGCCTGTTTATCCAGTAGACAGGACACCAGGACATGGGAAGGGGCCTGTTTATCCACTAGACAGGGCACCAGGACAGGGAAGGGACCTGTTTATCCAGTAGACAGGACACCAGGACAGGGAAGGGGCCTGTTTATCCACTAGACAGGGCACCAGGACAGGGAAGGGGCCTTTTTTATCCACTAGACGGGACAACAAGACAGGGAAGGGGCCTGTTTATCCACTAGACGGGACACCAAGACAGGGAAGGGGCCTGTTTATCCACTAGACAGGGCACCAGGACAGGGAAGGGACCTGTTTATCCAGTAGACGGGACAACAAGACAGGGAAGGGGCCTGTTTATCCACTAGACGGGACACCAGGACAGGGAAGGGGCCTGTTTATCCACTAGACGGGACACCAAGACATGGAAGGGTTCTGTTTATCCACTAGACAGGACACAAGAACAGGGAAGGGGCCTGTTTATCCACTAGACAGGACACTAAGACAGGGAAGGGACCTGTTTATCCACTAGACAGGGCACCAGGACAGGGAAGGGGCCTGTTTATCCACTAGACGGGACAACAAGACAGGGAAGGGGCCTGTTTATCCACTAGACGGGACACCAAGACAGGGAAGGGTCCTGTTTATCCACTAGACAGGGCACCAGGACAGGGAAGGGACCTGTTTATCCAGTAGACAGGACACCAGGACAGGGAAGGGGCCTGTTTATCCACTAGACGGGACACCAGGACAGGGAAGGGGCCTGTTTATCCACTAGACGGGACACCAGGACAGGGAAGGGGCCTGTTTAACCACTAGACGGGACACCAGGACAGGGAAGGGACCTGTTTATCCAGTAGACAGGACACAAAGACATGGAAGGGACCTGTTTATCCAGTAGACAGGACACCAGGACAGGGAAGGGGCCTGTTTATCCACTAGATAGGACACCAAGACATGGAAGGGGCCTGTTTATCCAGTAGACAGGACACCAGGACAGGGAAGGGGCCTGTTTATCCAGTAGACAGGACACCAAGACAGGGAAGGGACCTGTTTATCCAGTAGACAGGACACCAAGACAGGGACGGGGCCTGTTTATCCAGTAGACAGGACACAAAGACATGGAAGGGGCCTGTTTATCCACTAGACAGGACACCAAGACAGGGAAGGGACCTGTTTATCTACTAGACAGGACACCAAGACAGGGAAGGGACCTGTTTATCTACTAGACAGGACACCAAGACAGGGAAGGGGCCTGTTTATCCACTAGACAGGGCACCAGGACAGGGAAGGGACCTGTTTATCCACTAGACAGGACACCAAGACAAGGAAGGGGCCTGTTTATCCACTAGACAGGACACCAAGACATGGAAGGGGCCTGTTTATCCACTAGACAGGACACCAGGACAGGGAAGGGGCCTGTTTATCCACTAGACAGGGCACCAGGACAGGGAAGGGGCCTGTTTATCCACTAGACAGGACACAAAGACAAGGAAGGGGCCTGTTTATCCAGTAGACAGGACACCAGGACAGGGAAGGGGCCTGTTTATCCAGTAGACAGGACACCAAGACAGGGAAGGGGCCTGTTTATCCACTAGACAGGACACCAGGACAGCGAAGGGACCTGTTTATCCGCTAGATAGGACACCAAGACAGGGAAGGGGCCTGTTTATCCACTAGACAGGGCACCAGGACAGGGAAGGGACCTGTTTATCCAGTAGACAGGACACCAAGACAGGGAAGGGGCCTGTTTATCCACTAGACGGGACACAAAGACATGGAAGGGGCCTGTTTATCCACTAGACGGGACACAAGAACAGGGAAGGGGCCTGTTTATCCACTAGACAGGACACTAAGACAGGGAAGGGGCCTGTTTATCCACTAGACGGGACAACAAGACAGGGAAGGGGCCTGTTTATCCACTAGACGGGACACCAAGACAGGGAAGGGGCCTGTTTATCCACTAGACAGGGCACCAGGACAGGGAAGGGACCTGTTTATCCAGTAGACAGGACACCAGGACAGGGAAGGGGCCTGTTTATCCACTAGACGGGACACCAGGACAGGGAAGGGACCTGTTTATCCAGTAGACAGGGCACCAGGACAGGGAAGGGGCCTGTTTATCCACTAGACAGGACACCAGGACAGGGAAGGGACCTGTTTATCCACTAGATAGGACACAAAGACAGGGAAGGGGCCTGTTTATCCACTAGACAGGGCACCAGGACAGGGAAGGGACCTGTTTATCCAGTAGACAGGACACCAGGACAGGAAAGGGGCCTGTTTATCCACTAGACGGGACACCAAGACATGGAAGGGGCCTGTTTATCCACTAGACAGGACACAAGAACAGGGAAGGGGCCTGTTTATCCACTAGACAGGACACTAAGACAGGGAAGGGGCCTGTTTATCCACTAGACAGGGCACCAGGACAGGGAAGGGGCCTGTTTATCCACTAGACGGGACACCAAGACAGGGAAGGGGCCTGTTTATCCACTAGACGGGACAACAAGACAGGGAAGGGAACTGTTTATCCACTAGACGGGACAACAAGACATGGAAGGGGCCTGTTTATCCAGTAGACAGGACACCAGGACAGGGAAGGGAACTGTTTATCCACTAGACGGGACACCAGGACAGGGAATGGACCTGTTTATCCAGTAGACAGGACACCAGGACAGGGAAGGGGCCTGTTTATCCACTAGACGGGACACCAAGACATGGAAGGGGCCTGTTTATCCACTAGACAGGACACAAGAACAGGGAAGGGGCCTGTTTATCCACTAGACAGGACACTAAGACAGGGAAGGGGCCTGTTTATCCACTAGACAGGGCACCAGGACAGGGAAGGGGCCTGTTTATCCACTAGACAGGGCACCAGGACAGGGAAGGGACCTGTTTATCCACTAGACGGGACACCAGGACATGGAAGGGGCCTGTTTATCCACTAGACAGGACATCAAGACATGGAAGGGGCCTGTTTATCCACTAGACAGGACACCAGGACAGGGAAGGGGCCTGTTTATCCACTAGACAGGACACCAAGACAGGGACGGGGCCTGTTTATCCAGTAGACAGGACACAAAGACATGGAAGGGGCCTGTTTATCCACTAGACAGGACACCAAGACAGGGAAGGGACCTGTTTATCCACTAGACAGGACACCAAGACAGGGAAGGGGCCTGTTTATCCACTAGACAGGGCACCAGGACAGGGAAGGGACCTGTTTATCCACTAGACAGGACACCAAGACAAGGAAGGGGCCTGTTTATCCACTAGACAGGACACCAAGACATGGAAGGGGCCTGTTTATCCACTAGACAGGACACCAGGACAGGGAAGGGGCCTGTTTATCCACTAGACAGGGCACCAGGACAGGGAAGGGGCCTGTTTATCCACTAGACAGGACACAAAGACAAGGAAGGGGCCTGTTTATCCAGTAGACAGGACACCAGGACAGGGAAGGGGCCTGTTTATCCAGTAGACAGGACACCAAGACAGGGAAGGGGCCTGTTTATCCACTAGACAGGACACCAGGACAGCGAAGGGACCTGTTTATCCACTAGATAGGACACCAAGACAGGGAAGGGGCCTGTTTATCCACTAGACAGGGCACCAGGACAGGGAAGGGACCTGTTTTTCCAGTAGACAGGACACCAGGACAGGGAAGGGGCCTGTTTATCCACTAGACGGGACACAAAGACATGGAAGGGGCCTGTTTATCCACTAGACGGGACACAAGAACAGGGAAGGGGCCTGTTTATCCACTAGACGGGACAACAAGACAGGGAAGGGGCCTGTTTATCCACTAGACGGGACACCAAGACAGGGAAGGGGCCTGTTTATCCACTAGACAGGGCACCAGGACAGGGAAGGGACCTGTTTATCCAGTAGACAGGACACCAGGACAGGGAAGGGTTCTGTTTATCCACTAGACGGGACACCAGGACAGGGAAGGGACCTGTTTATCCAGTAGACAGGGCACCAGGACAGGGAAGGGGCCTGTTTATCCACTAGACAGGACACCAGGACAGGGAAGGGACCTGTTTATCCACTAGATAGGACACAAAGACAGGGAAGGGGCCTGTTTATCCACTAGAAAGGGCACCAGGACAGGGAAGGGACCTGTTTATCCAGTAGACAGGACACCAGGACAGGAAAGGGGCCTGTTTATCCACTAGACGGGACACCAAGACATGGAAGGGGCCTGTTTATCCACTAGACAGGACACAAGAACAGGGAAGGGGCCTGTTTATCCACTAGACAGGACACTAAGACAGGGAAGGGGCCTGTTTATCCACTAGACAGGGCACCAGGACAGGGAAGGGGCCTGTTTATCCAGTAGACAGGACACCAGGACAGGGAAGGGGCCTGTTTATCCACTAGACGGGACACCAAGACATGGAAGGGGCCTGTTTATCCACTAGACAGGACACAAGAACAGGGAAGGGGCCTGTTTATCCACTAGACAGGACACTAAGACAGGGAAGGGGCCTGTTTATCCACTAGACAGGGCACCAGGACAGGGAAGGGGCCTGTTTATCCACTAGACAGGGCACCAGGACAGGGAAGGGACCTGTTTATCCACTAGACGGGACACCAGGACATGGAAGGGGCCTGTTTATCCACTAGACAGGACATCAAGACATGGAAGGGGCCTGTTTATCCACTAGACAGGACACCAGGACAGGGAAGGGGCCTGTTTATCCACTAGACAGGACACCAAGACAGGGACGGGGCCTGTTTATCCAGTAGACAGGACACAAAGACATGGAAGGGGCCTGTTTATCCACTAGACAGGACACCAAGACAGGGAAGGGACCTGTTTATCCACTAGACAGGACACCAAGACAGGGAAGGGGCCTGTTTATCCACTAGACAGGGCACCAGGACAGGGAAGGGACCTGTTTATCCACTAGACAGGACACCAAGACAAGGAAGGGGCCTGTTTATCCACTAGACAGGACACCAAGACATGGAAGGGGCCTGTTTATCCACTAGACAGGACACCAGGACAGGGAAGGGGCCTGTTTATCCACTAGACAGGGCACCAGGACAGGGAAGGGGCCTGTTTATCCACTAGACAGGACACAAAGACAAGGAAGGGGCCTGTTTATCCAGTAGACAGGACACCAGGACAGGGAAGGGGCCTGTTTATCCAGTAGACAGGACACCAAGACAGGGAAGGGGCCTGTTTATCCACTAGACAGGACACCAGGACAGCGAAGGGACCTGTTTATCCACTAGATAGGACACCAAGACAGGGAAGGGGCCTGTTTATCCACTAGACAGGGCACCAGGACAGGGAAGGGACCTGTTTTTCCAGTAGACAGGACACCAGGACAGGGAAGGGGCCTGTTTATCCACTAGACGGGACACAAAGACATGGAAGGGGCCTGTTTATCCACTAGACGGGACACAAGAACAGGGAAGGGGCCTGTTTATCCACTAGACGGGACAACAAGACAGGGAAGGGGCCTGTTTATCCACTAGACGGGACACCAAGACAGGGAAGGGGCCTGTTTATCCACTAGACAGGGCACCAGGACAGGGAAGGGACCTGTTTATCCAGTAGACAGGACACCAGGACAGGGAAGGGTTCTGTTTATCCACTAGACGGGACACCAGGACAGGGAAGGGACCTGTTTATCCAGTAGACAGGGCACCAGGACAGGGAAGGGGCCTGTTTATCCACTAGACAGGACACCAGGACAGGGAAGGGACCTGTTTATCCACTAGATAGGACACAAAGACAGGGAAGGGGCCTGTTTATCCACTAGAAAGGGCACCAGGACAGGGAAGGGACCTGTTTATCCAGTAGACAGGACACCAGGACAGGAAAGGGGCCTGTTTATCCACTAGACGGGACACCAAGACATGGAAGGGGCCTGTTTATCCACTAGACAGGACACAAGAACAGGGAAGGGGCCTGTTTATCCACTAGACAGGACACTAAGACAGGGAAGGGGCCTGTTTATCCACTAGACAGGGCACCAGGACAGGGAAGGGGCCTGTTTATCCACTAGACGGGACACCAAGACAGGGAAGGAGCCTGTTTATCCACTAGACGGGACAACAAGACAGGGAAGGGAACTGTTTATCCACTAGACGGGACAACAAGACATGGAAGGGGCCTGTTTATCCAGTAGACAGGACACCAGGACAGGGAAGGGAACTGTTTATCCACTAGACGGGACACCAGGACAGGGAAGGGGCCTGTTTATCCAAAAGACGGGACAACAAGGCAGGGAAGGGACCTGTTTATCCACTAGACAGGACAACAAGACAGGGAAGGGGCCTGTTTATCCACTAGACGGGACACCAGGACAGGGAAGGGGCCTGTTTATCCACTAGACAGGACACCAAGACAAGGAAGGGACCTGTTTATCCACTAGACAGGACACAAGAACAGGGAAGGGGCCTGTTTATCCACTAGACGGGACACCAGGACAGGGAAGGGGCCTGTTTATCCACTAGACAGGACACCAGGACATGGTAAGGGGCCTGTTTATCCAGTAGACAGGACACCAGGACATGGTAAGGGGCCTGTTTATCCAGTAGACAGGACACCAGGACATGGGAAGGGGCCTGTTTATCCACTAGACAGGGCACCAGGACAGGGAAGGGGCCTGTTTATCCACTAGACGGGACACCAAGACATGGAAGGGGCCTGTTTATCCACTAGACAGGACACAAGAACAGGGAAGGGGCCTGTTTATCCACTAGACAGGACACTAAGACAGGGAAGGGGCCTGTTTATCCACTAGACAGGACACCAGGACATGGTAAGGGGCCTGTTTATCCAGTAGACAGGACACCAGGACATGGTAAGGGGCCTGTTTATCCAGTAGACAGGACACCAGGACATGGGAAGGGGCCTGTTTATCCACTAGACAGGGCACCAGGACAGGGAAGGGACCTGTTTATCCAGTAGACAGGACACCAGGACAGGGAAGGGGCCTGTTTATCCACTAGACAGGGCACCAGGACAGGGAAGGGGCCTTTTTTATCCACTAGACGGGACAACAAGACAGGGAAGGGGCCTGTTTATCCACTAGACGGGACACCAAGACAGGGAAGGGGCCTGTTTATCCACTAGACAGGGCACCAGGACAGGGAAGGGACCTGTTTATCCAGTAGACAGGACACCAGGACAGGGAAGGGTTCTGTTTATCCACTAGACGGGACACCAGGACAGGGAAGGGACCTGTTTATCCAGTAGACAGGGCACCAGGACAGGGAAGGGGCCTGTTTATCCACTAGACAGGACACCAGGACAGGGAAGGGACCTGTTTATCCACTAGATAGGACACAAAGACAGGGAAGGGGCCTGTTTATCCACTAGAAAGGGCACCAGGACAGGGAAGGGACCTGTTTATCCAGTAGACAGGACACCAGGACAGGAAAGGGGCCTGTTTATCCACTAGACGGGACACCAAGACATGGAAGGGCCTGTTTATCCACTAGACAGGACACAAGAACAGGGAAGGGGCCTGTTTATCCACTAGACAGGACACTAAGACAGGGAAGGGGCCTGTTTATCCACTAGACGGGACACCAAGACAGGGAAGGGGCCTGTTTATCCACTAGACGGGACAACAAGACAGGGAAGGGAACTGTTTATCCACTAGACGGGACAACAAGACATGGAAGGGGCCTGTTTATCCAGTAGACAGGACACCAGGACAGGGAAGGGAACTGTTTATCCACTAGACGGGACACCAGGACAGGGAAGGGGCCTGTTTATCCAAAAGACGGGACAACAAGGCAGGGAAGGGACCTGTTTATCCACTAGACAGGACAACAAGACAGGGAAGGGGCCTGTTTATCCACTAGACGGGACACCAGGACAGGGAAGGGGCCTGTTTATCCAGTAGACAGGACACCAAGACAGGGAAGGGGCCTGTTTATCCACTAGACGGGACACAAAGACATGGAAGGGGCCTGTTTATCCACTAGACGGGACACAAGAACAGGGAAGGGGCCTGTTTATCCACTAGACAGGACACTAAGACAGGGAAGGGGCCTGTTTATCCACTAGACGGGACAACAAGACAGGGAAGGGGCCTGTTTATCCACTAGACGGGACACCAAGACAGGGAAGGGGCCTGTTTATCCACTAGACAGGGCACCAGGACAGGGAAGGGACCTGTTTATCCAGTAGACAGGACACCAGGACAGGGAAGGGGCCTGTTTATCCACTAGACGGGACACCAGGACAGGGAAGGGACCTGTTTATCCAGTAGACAGGGCACCAGGACAGGGAAGGGGCCTGTTTATCCACTAGACAGGACACCAGGACAGGGAAGGGACCTGTTTATCCACTAGATAGGACACAAAGACAGGGAAGGGGCCTGTTTATCCACTAGACAGGGCACCAGGACAGGGAAGGGACCTGTTTATCCAGTAGACAGGACACCAGGACAGGAAAGGGGCCTGTTTATCCACTAGACGGGACACCAAGACATGGAAGGGGCCTGTTTATCCACTAGACAGGACACAAGAACAGGGAAGGGGCCTGTTTATCCACTAGACAGGACACTAAGACAGGGAAGGGGCCTGTTTATCCACTAGACAGGGCACCAGGACAGGGAAGGGGCCTGTTTATCCACTAGACGGGACACCAAGACAGGGAAGGGGCCTGTTTATCCACTAGACGGGACAACAAGACAGGGAAGGGAACTGTTTATCCACTAGACGGGACAACAAGACATGGAAGGGGCCTGTTTATCCAGTAGACAGGACACCAGGACAGGGAAGGGAACTGTTTATCCACTAGACGGGACACCAGGACAGGGAAGGGACCTGTTTATCCAGTAGACAGGACACCAGGACAGGGAAGGGGCCTGTTTATCCACTAGACGGGACACCAAGACATGGAAGGGGCCTGTTTATCCACTAGACAGGACACAAGAACAGGGAAGGGGCCTGTTTATCCACTAGACAGGACACTAAGACAGGGAAGGGGCCTGTTTATCCACTAGACAGGGCACCAGGACAGGGAAGGGGCCTGTTTATCCACTAGACAGGGCACCAGGACAGGGAAGGGACCTGTTTATCCACTAGACGGGACACCAGGACATGGAAGGGGCCTGTTTATCCACTAGACAGGACATCAAGACATGGAAGGGGCCTGTTTATCCACTAGACAGGACACCAGGACAGGGAAGGGGCCTGTTTATCCACTAGACAGGACACCAAGACAGGGACGGGGCCTGTTTATCCAGTAGACAAGACACAAAGACATGGAAGGGGCCTGTTTATCCACTAGACAGGACACCAAGACAGGGAAGGGACCTGTTTATCCACTAGACAGGACACCAAGACAGGGAAGGGGCCTGTTTATCCACTAGACAGGGCACCAGGACAGGGAAGGGACCTGTTTATCCACTAGACAGGACACCAAGACAAGGAAGGGGCCTGTTTATCCACTAGACAGGACACCAAGACATGGAAGGGGCCTGTTTATCCACTAGACAGGACACCAGGACAGGGAAGGGGCCTGTTTATCCACTAGACAGGGCACCAGGACAGGGAAGGGGCCTGTTTATCCACTAGACAGGACACAAAGACAAGGAAGGGGCCTGTTTATCCAGTAGACAGGACACCAGGACAGGGAAGGGGCCTGTTTATCCAGTAGACAGGACACCAAGACAGGGAAGGGGCCTGTTTATCCACTAGACAGGACACCAGGACAGCGAAGGGACCTGTTTATCCGCTAGATAGGACACCAAGACAGGGAAGGGGCCTGTTTATCCACTAGACAGGGCACCAGGACAGGGAAGGGACCTGTTTTTCCAGTAGACAGGACACCAGGACAGGGAAGGGGCCTGTTTATCCACTAGACGGGACACAAAGACATGGAAGGGGCCTGTTTATCCACTAGACGGGACACAAGAACAGGGAAGGGGCCTGTTTATCCACTAGACGGGACAACAAGACAGGGAAGGGGCCTGTTTATCCACTAGACGGGACACCAAGACAGGGAAGGGGCCTGTTTATCCACTAGACAGGGCACCAGGACAGGGAAGGGACCTGTTTATCCAGTAGACAGGACACCAGGACAGGGAAGGGTTCTGTTTATCCACTAGACGGGACACCAGGACAGGGAAGGGACCTGTTTATCCAGTAGACAGGGCACCAGGACAGGGAAGGGGCCTGTTTATCCACTAGACAGGACACCAGGACAGGGAAGGGACCTGTTTATCCACTAGATAGGACACAAAGACAGGGAAGGGGCCTGTTTATCCACTAGAAAGGGCACCAGGACAGGGAAGAGACCTGTTTATCCAGTAGACAGGACACCAGGACAGGAAAGGGGCCTGTTTATCCACTAGACGGGACACCAAGACATGGAAGGGGCCTGTTTATCCACTAGACAGGACACAAGAACAGGGAAGGGGCCTGTTTATCCACTAGACAGGACACTAAGACAGGGAAGGGGCCTGTTTATCCACTAGACAGGGCACCAGGACAGGGAAGGGGCCTGTTTATCCACTAGACGGGACACCAAGACAGGGAAGGGGCCTGTTTATCCACTAGACGGGACAACAAGACAGGGAAGGGAACTGTTTATCCACTAGACGGGACAACAAGACATGGAAGGGGCCTGTTTATCCAGTAGACAGGACACCAGGACAGGGAAGGGAACTGTTTATCCACTAGACGGGACACCAGGACAGGGAAGGGACCTGTTTATCCAGTAGACAGGACACCAGGACAGGGAAGGGGCCTGTTTATCCACTAGACGGGACACCAAGACATGGAAGGGGCCTGTTTATCCACTAGACAGGACACAAGAACAGGGAAGGGGCCTGTTTATCCACTAGACAGGACACTAAGACAGGGAAGGGGCCTGTTTATCCACTAGACAGGGCACCAGGACAGGGAAGGGGCCTGTTTATCCACTAGACAGGGCACCAGGACAGGGAAGGGACCTGTTTATCCACTAGACGGGACACCAGGACATGGAAGGGGCCTGTTTATCCACTAGACAGGACATCAAGACATGGAAGGGGCCTGTTTATCCACTAGACAGGACACCAGGACAGGGAAGGGGCCTGTTTATCCACTAGACAGGACACCAAGACAGGGACGGGGCCTGTTTATCCAGTAGACAAGACACAAAGACATGGAAGGGGCCTGTTTATCCACTAGACAGGACACCAAGACAGGGAAGGGACCTGTTTATCCACTAGACAGGACACCAAGACAGGGAAGGGGCCTGTTTATCCACTAGACAGGGCACCAGGACAGGGAAGGGACCTGTTTATCCACTAGACAGGACACCAAGACAAGGAAGGGGCCTGTTTATCCACTAGACAGGACACCAAGACATGGAAGGGGCCTGTTTATCCACTAGACAGGACACCAGGACAGGGAAGGGGCCTGTTTATCCACTAGACAGGGCACCAGGACAGGGAAGGGGCCTGTTTATCCACTAGACAGGACACAAAGACAAGGAAGGGGCCTGTTTATCCAGTAGACAGGACACCAGGACAGGGAAGGGGCCTGTTTATCCAGTAGACAGGACACCAAGACAGGGAAGGGGCCTGTTTATCCACTAGACAGGACACCAGGACAGCGAAGGGACCTGTTTATCCGCTAGATAGGACACCAAGACAGGGAAGGGGCCTGTTTATCCACTAGACAGGGCACCAGGACAGGGAAGGGACCTGTTTTTCCAGTAGACAGGACACCAGGACAGGGAAGGGGCCTGTTTATCCACTAGACGGGACACAAAGACATGGAAGGGGCCTGTTTATCCACTAGACGGGACACAAGAACAGGGAAGGGGCCTGTTTATCCACTAGACGGGACAACAAGACAGGGAAGGGGCCTGTTTATCCACTAGACGGGACACCAAGACAGGGAAGGGGCCTGTTTATCCACTAGACAGGGCACCAGGACAGGGAAGGGACCTGTTTATCCAGTAGACAGGACACCAGGACAGGGAAGGGTTCTGTTTATCCACTAGACGGGACACCAGGACAGGGAAGGGACCTGTTTATCCAGTAGACAGGGCACCAGGACAGGGAAGGGGCCTGTTTATCCACTAGACAGGACACCAGGACAGGGAAGGGACCTGTTTATCCACTAGATAGGACACAAAGACAGGGAAGGGGCCTGTTTATCCACTAGAAAGGGCACCAGGACAGGGAAGAGACCTGTTTATCCAGTAGACAGGACACCAGGACAGGAAAGGGGCCTGTTTATCCACTAGACGGGACACCAAGACATGGAAGGGGCCTGTTTATCCACTAGACAGGACACAAGAACAGGGAAGGGGCCTGTTTATCCACTAGACAGGACACTAAGACAGGGAAGGGGCCTGTTTATCCACTAGACAGGGCACCAGGACAGGGAAGGGGCCTGTTTATCCACTAGACGGGACACCAAGACAGGGAAGGGGCCTGTTTATCCACTAGACGGGTCAACAAGACAGGGAAGGGAACTGTTTATCCACTAGACGGGACAACAAGACATGGAAGGGGCCTGTTTATCCAGTAGACAGGACACCAGGACAGGGAAGGGAACTGTTTATCCACTAGACGGGACACCAGGACAGGGAAGGGGCCTGTTTATCCAAAAGACGGGACAACAAGGCAGGGAAGGGACCTGTTTATCCACTAGACAGGACAACAAGACAGGGAAGGGGCCTGTTTATCCACTAGACGGGACACCAGGACAGGGAAGGGGCCTGTTTATCCACTAGACAGGACACCAAGACAAGGAAGGGACCTGTTTATCCACTAGACAGGACACAAGAACAGGGAAGGGGCCTGTTTATCCACTAGACGGGACACCAGGACAGGGAAGGGGCCTGTTTATCCACTAGACAGGACACCAGGACATGGTAAGGGGCCTGTTTATCCAGTAGACAGGACACCAGGACATGGTAAGGGGCCTGTTTATCCAGTAGACAGGACACCAGGACATGGGAAGGGGCCTGTTTATCCACTAGACAGGGCACCAGGACAGGGAAGGGGCCTGTTTATCCACTAGACGGGACACCAAGACATGGAAGGGGCCTGTTTATCCACTAGACAGGACACAAGAACAGGGAAGGGGCCTGTTTATCCACTAGACAGGACACTAAGACAGGGAAGGGGCCTGTTTATCCACTAGACAGGACACCAGGACATGGTAAGGGGCCTGTTTATCCAGTAGACAGGACACCAGGACATGGTAAGGGGCCTGTTTATCCAGTAGACAGGACACCAGGACATGGGAAGGGGCCTGTTTATCCACTAGACAGGGCACCAGGACAGGGAAGGGACCTGTTTATCCAGTAGACAGGACACCAGGACAGGGAAGGGGCCTGTTTATCCACTAGACAGGGCACCAGGACAGGGAAGGGGCCTTTTTTATCCACTAGACGGGACAACAAGACAGGGAAGGGGCCTGTTTATCCACTAGACGGGACACCAAGACAGGGAAGGGGCCTGTTTATCCACTAGACAGGGCACCAGGACAGGGAAGGGACCTGTTTATCCAGTAGACAGGACACCAGGACAGGGAAGGGTTCTGTTTATCCACTAGACGGGACACCAGGACAGGGAAGGGACCTGTTTATCCAGTAGACAGGGCACCAGGACAGGGAAGGGGCCTGTTTATCCACTAGACAGGACACCAGGACAGGGAAGGGACCTGTTTATCCACTAGATAGGACACAAAGACAGGGAAGGGGCCTGTTTATCCACTAGAAAGGGCACCAGGACAGGGAAGGGACCTGTTTATCCAGTAGACAGGACACCAGGACAGGAAAGGGGCCTGTTTATCCACTAGACGGGACACCAAGACATGGAAGGGCCTGTTTATCCACTAGACAGGACACAAGAACAGGGAAGGGGCCTGTTTATCCACTAGACAGGACACTAAGACAGGGAAGGGGCCTGTTTATCCACTAGACAGGGCACCAGGACAGGGAAGGGGCCTGTTTATCCACTAGACGGGACACCAAGACAGGGAAGGGGCCTGTTTATCCACTAGACGGGACAACAAGACAGGGAAGGGAACTGTTTATCCACTAGACGGGACAACAAGACATGGAAGGGGCCTGTTTATCCAGTAGACAGGACACCAGGACAGGGAAGGGAACTGTTTATCCACTAGACGGGACACCAGGACAGGGAAGGGGCCTGTTTATCCAAAAGACGGGACAACAAGGCAGGGAAGGGACCTGTTTATCCACTAGACAGGACAACAAGACAGGGAAGGGGCCTGTTTATCCACTAGACGGGACACCAGGACAGGGAAGGGGCCTGTTTATCCACTAGACAGGACACGTAGACAAGGAAGGGACCTGTTTATCCACTAGACAGGACACAAGAACAGGGAAGGGGCCTGTTTATCCACTAGACGGGACACCAGGACAGGGAAGGGGCCTGTTTATCCACTAGACAGGACACCAGGACATGGTAAGGGGCCTGTTTATCCAGTAGACAGGACACCAGGACATGGTAAGGGGCCTGTTTATCCAGTAGACAGGACACCAGGACATGGGAAGGGGCCTGTTTATCCACTAGACAGGGCACCAGGACAGGGAAGGGGCCTGTTTATCCACTAGACGGGACACCAAGACATGGAAGGGGCCTGTTTATCCACTAGACAGGACACAAGAACAGGGAAGGGGCCTGTTTATCCACTAGACAGGACACTAAGACAGGGAAGGGGCCTGTTTATCCACTAGACAGGACACCAGGACATGGTAAGGGGCCTGTTTATCCAGTAGACAGGACACCAGGACATGGTAAGGGGCCTGTTTATCCAGTAGACAGGACACCAGGACATGGGAAGGGGCCTGTTTATCCACTAGACAGGGCACCAGGACAGGGAAGGGACCTGTTTATCCAGTAGACAGGACACCAGGACAGGGAAGGGGCCTGTTTATCCACTAGACAGGGCAGCAGGACAGGGAAGGGGCCTTTTTTATCCACTAGACGGGACAACAAGACAGGGAAGGGGCCTGTTTATCCATTAGACGGGATACCAAGACAGGGAAGGGGCCTGTTTATCCACTAGACAGGGCACCAGGACAGGGAAGGAACCTGTTTATCCAGTAGACAGGACACCAGGACAGGGAAGGGGCCTGTTTATCCACTAGACGGGACACCAGGACAGGGAAGGGGCCTGTTTATCCACTAGACAGGGCACCAGGACAGGGAAGGGACCTGTTTATCCAGTAGACAGGACACCAGGACAGGGAAGGGGCCTGTTTATCCACTAGACGAGACACCAAGACATTGAAGGGGCCTGTTTATCCACTAGACAGGACACAAGAACAGGGAAGGGGCCTGTTTATCCACTAGACAGGACACTAAGACAGGGAAGGGGCCTGTTTATCCACTAGACAGGGCACCAGGACAGGGAAGGGGCCTGTTTATCCACTAGACGGGACAACAAGACAGGGAAGGGGCCTGTTTATCCACTAGACGGGACACCAAGACAGGGAAGGGGCCTGTTTATCCACTAGACGGGGCACCAGGACAGGGAAGGGGCCTGTTTATCCACTAGACAGGACACCAGGACAGGGAAGGGACCTGTTTATCCACTAGATAGGACACCAAGACAGGGAAGGGGCCTGTTTATCCACTAGACAGGGCACCAGGACAGGGAAGGGACCTGTTTATCCACTAGACGGGACACCAGGACAGGGAAGGGACCTGTTTATCCACTAGACAGGACACCAGGACAGGGAAGGGACCTGTTTATCCAGTAGACAGGACACCAGGACAGGGAAGGGGCCTGTTTATCCACTAGACGGGACACCAAGACATGGAAGGGGCCTGTTTATCCACTAGACAGGACACAAGAACAGGGAAGGGGCCTGTTTATCCACTAGACAGGACACTAAGACAGGGAAGGGGCCTGTTTATCCACTAGACAGGGCACCAGGACAGGGAAGGGGCCTGTTTATCCACTAGACGGGACAACAAGACGGGGAAGGGGCCTGTTTATCCACTAGACGGGACACCAAGACAGGGAAGCGGCCTGTTTATCCACTAGACAGGGTACCAGGACAGGGAAGGGACCTGTTTATCCAGTAGACAGGACACCAGGACAGGGAAGGGGCCTGTTTATCCACTAGACGGGACACCAGGACAGGGAAGGGGCCTGTTTATCCACTAGACAGGGCACCAGGACAGGGAAGGGACCTGTTTATCCAGTAGACAGGACACCAGGACAGGGAAGGGGCCTGTTTATCCACTAGACGGGACACCAAGACATGGAAGGGGCCTGTTTATCCACTAGACAGGACACAAGAACAGGGAAGGGGCCTGTTTATTCACTAGACAGGACACTAAGACAGGGAAGGGGCCTGTTTATCCACTAGACAGGGCACCAGGACAGTGAAGGGGCCTGTTTATCCACTAGACGGGACACCAAGACAGGGAAGGGGCCTGTTTATCCACTAGACAGGGCACCAGGACAGGGAAGGGACCTGTTTATCCAGTAGACAGGACACCAGGACAGGGAAGGGGCCTGTTTATCCACTAGACGGGACACCAAGACAGGGAAGGCGCCTGTTTATCCACTTGACAGGGCACCAAGACAGGGAAGGCGCCTGTTTATCCACTAGACAGGGCACCAGGACAGGGAAGGGACCTGTTTATCCAGTAGACAGGGCACCAGGACAGGAAAAGGGCCTGTTTATCCACTAGACAGGACACCAAGACATGGAAGGGGCCTGTTTATCCACTAGACAGGACACAAGAACAGGGAAGGGGCCTGTTTACCCACTAGACAGGACACTAAGACAGGGAAGGGGCCTGTTTATCCACTAGACGGGACACCAAGACGGGGAAGGGGCCTGTTTATCCACTAGACGGGACACCAGGACAGGAAAGGGGCCTGTTTATCCACTAGACGGGACACCAAGACATGGAAGGGCCTGTTTATCCACTAGACAGGACACAAGAACAGGGAAGGGGCCTGTTTATCCACTAGACAGGACACTAAGACAGGGAAGGGGCCTGTTTATCCACTAGACAGGGCACCAGGACAGGGAAGGGGCCTGTTTATCCACTAGACGGGACACCAAGACAGGGAAGGGGCCTGTTTATCCACTAGACGGGACAACAAGACAGGGAAGGGAACTGTTTATCCACTAGACGGGACAACAAGACATGGAAGGGGCCTGTTTATCCAGTAGACAGGACACCAGGACAGGGAAGGGAACTGTTTATCCACTAGACGGGACACCAGGACAGGGAAGGGGCCTGTTTATCCAAAAGACGGGACAACAAGGCAGGGAAGGGACCTGTTTATCCACTAGACAGGACAACAAGACAGGGAAGGGGCCTGTTTATCCACTAGACGGGACACCAGGACAGGGAAGGGGCCTGTTTATCCACTAGACAGGACACGTAGACAAGGAAGGGACCTGTTTATCCACTAGACAGGACACAAGAACAGGGAAGGGGCCTGTTTATCCACTAGACGGGACACCAGGACAGGGAAGGGGCCTGTTTATCCACTAGACAGGACACCAGGACATGGTAAGGGGCCTGTTTATCCAGTAGACAGGACACCAGGACATGGTAAGGGGCCTGTTTATCCAGTAGACAGGACACCAGGACATGGGAAGGGGCCTGTTTATCCACTAGACAGGGCACCAGGACAGGGAAGGGGCCTGTTTATCCACTAGACGGGACACCAAGACATGGAAGGGGCCTGTTTATCCACTAGACAGGACACAAGAACAGGGAAGGGGCCTGTTTATCCACTAGACAGGACACTAAGACAGGGAAGGGGCCTGTTTATCCACTAGACAGGACACCAGGACATGGTAAGGGGCCTGTTTATCCAGTAGACAGGACACCAGGACATGGTAAGGGGCCTGTTTATCCAGTAGACAGGACACCAGGACATGGGAAGGGGCCTGTTTATCCACTAGACAGGGCACCAGGACAGGGAAGGGACCTGTTTATCCAGTAGACAGGACACCAGGACAGGGAAGGGGCCTGTTTATCCACTAGACAGGGCAGCAGGACAGGGAAGGGGCCTTTTTTATCCACTAGACGGGACAACAAGACAGGGAAGGGGCCTGTTTATCCATTAGACGGGATACCAAGACAGGGAAGGGGCCTGTTTATCCACTAGACAGGGCACCAGGACAGGGAAGGAACCTGTTTATCCAGTAGACAGGACACCAGGACAGGGAAGGGGCCTGTTTATCCACTAGACGGGACACCAGGACAGGGAAGGGGCCTGTTTATCCACTAGACAGGGCACCAGGACAGGGAAGGGACCTGTTTATCCAGTAGACAGGACACCAGGACAGGGAAGGGGCCTGTTTATCCACTAGACGAGACACCAAGACATTGAAGGGGCCTGTTTATCCACTAGACAGGACACAAGAACAGGGAAGGGGCCTGTTTATCCACTAGACAGGACACTAAGACAGGGAAGGGGCCTGTTTATCCACTAGACAGGGCACCAGGACAGGGAAGGGGCCTGTTTATCCACTAGACGGGACAACAAGACAGGGAAGGGGCCTGTTTATCCACTAGACGGGACACCAAGACAGGGAAGGGGCCTGTTTATCCACTAGACGGGGCACCAGGACAGGGAAGGGGCCTGTTTATCCACTAGACAGGACACCAGGACAGGGAAGGGACCTGTTTATCCACTAGATAGGACACCAAGACAGGGAAGGGGCCTGTTTATCCACTAGACAGGGCACCAGGACAGGGAAGGGACCTGTTTATCCACTAGACGGGACACCAGGACAGGGAAGGGACCTGTTTATCCACTAGACAGGACACCAGGACAGGGAAGGGACCTGTTTATCCAGTAGACAGGACACCAGGACAGGGAAGGGGCCTGTTTATCCACTAGACGGGACACCAAGACATGGAAGGGGCCTGTTTATCCACTAGACAGGACACAAGAACAGGGAAGGGGCCTGTTTATCCACTAGACAGGACACTAAGACAGGGAAGGGGCCTGTTTATCCACTAGACAGGGCACCAGGACAGGGAAGGGGCCTGTTTATCCACTAGACGGGACAACAAGACGGGGAAGGGGCCTGTTTATCCACTAGACGGGACACCAAGACAGGGAAGCGGCCTGTTTATCCACTAGACAGGGTACCAGGACAGGGAAGGGACCTGTTTATCCAGTAGACAGGACACCAGGACAGGGAAGGGGCCTGTTTATCCACTAGACGGGACACCAGGACAGGGAAGGGGCCTGTTTATCCACTAGACAGGGCACCAGGACAGGGAAGGGACCTGTTTATCCAGTAGACAGGACACCAGGACAGGGAAGGGGCCTGTTTATCCACTAGACGGGACACCAAGACATGGAAGGGGCCTGTTTATCCACTAGACAGGACACAAGAACAGGGAAGGGGCCTGTTTATTCACTAGACAGGACACTAAGACAGGGAAGGGGCCTGTTTATCCACTAGACAGGGCACCAGGACAGTGAAGGGGCCTGTTTATCCACTAGACGGGACACCAAGACAGGGAAGGGGCCTGTTTATCCACTAGACAGGGCACCAGGACAGGGAAGGGACCTGTTTATCCAGTAGACAGGACACCAGGACAGGGAAGGGGCCTGTTTATCCACTAGACGGGACACCAAGACAGGGAAGGCGCCTGTTTATCCACTTGACAGGGCACCAAGACAGGGAAGGCGCCTGTTTATCCACTAGACAGGGCACCAGGACAGGGAAGGGACCTGTTTATCCAGTAGACAGGGCACCAGGACAGGAAAAGGGCCTGTTTATCCACTAGACAGGACACCAAGACATGGAAGGGGCCTGTTTATCCACTAGACAGGACACAAGAACAGGGAAGGGGCCTGTTTACCCACTAGACAGGACACTAAGACAGGGAAGGGGCCTGTTTATCCACTAGACGGGACACCAAGACGGGGAAGGGGCCTGTTTATCCACTAGACGGGACACCAGGACAGGGAAGGGGCCTGTTTATCCACTAGACAGGGCACCAGGACAGGGAAGGGACCTGTTTATCCAGTAGACAGGACACCAGGACAGGGAAGGGGCCTGTTTATCCACTAGACAGGGCACCAGGACAGGGAAGGGACCTGTTTATCCAGTAGACAGGACACCAGGACAGGGAAGGGGCCTGTTTATCCACTAGACGGGACACCAAGACAGGGAAGGCGCCTGTTTATCCACTTGACAGGGCACCAAGACAGGGAAGGCGCCTGTTTATCCACTAGACAGGGCACCAGGACAGGGAAGGGACCTGTTTATCCAGTAGACAGGGCACCAGGACAGGAAAAGGGCCTGTTTATCCACTAGACAGGACACCAAGACATGGAAGGGGCCTGTTTATCCACTAGACAGGACACAAGAACAGGGAAGGGGCCTGTTTATCCACTAGACAGGACACTAAGACAGGGAAGGGGCCTGTTTATCCACTAGACGGGACAACAAGACAGGGAAGGGGCCTGTTTATCCACTAGACGGGACACCAAGACAGGGAAGGGGCCTGTTTATCCACTAGACAGGGCACCAGGACAGGGAAGGGACCTGTTTATCCAGTAGACAGGACACCAGGACAGGGAAGGGGCCTGTTTATCCACTAGACGGGACACCAGGACAGGGAAGGGGCCTGTTTATCCACTAGAAGGGGCACCAGGACAGGGAAGGGGCCTGTTTATCCACTAGACAGGACACCAGGACAGGGAAGGGACCTGTTTATCCACTAGATAGGACACAAAGACAGGGAAGGGGCCTGTTTATCCACTAGACAGGGCACCAGGACAGGGAAGGGACCTGTTTATCCAGGTGACAGGACACCAGGACAGGAAAGGGGCCTGTTTATCCACTAGACGGGACACCAAGACATGGAAGGGGCCTGTTTATCCACTAGACAGGACACAAGAACAGGGAAGGGGCCTGTTTATCCACTAGACAGGACACTAAGACAGGGAAGGGGCCTGTTTATCCACTAGACAGGGCACCAGGACAGGGAAGGGGCCTGTTTATCCACTAGACGGGACACCAAGACAGGGAAGGGGCCTGTTTATCCACTAGACGGGACAACAAGACAGGGAAGGGAACTGTTTATCCACTAGACAGGACAACAAGACATGGAAGGGAACCGTTTATCCAGTAGACAGGACACCAGGACAGGGAAGGGAACTGTTTACCCACTAGACGGGACACCAGGACAGGGAAGGGGCCTGTTTATCCAATAGACGGGACAACAAGGCAGGGAAGGGACCTGTTTATCCACTAGACAGGACAACAAGACAGGGAAGGGGCCTGTTTATCCACTAGACGGGACACCAGGACAGGGAAGGGGCCTGTTTATCCACTAGACAGGACACCAAGACAAGGAAGGGACCTGTTTATCCACTAGACAGGACACAAGAACAGGGAAGGGGCCTGTTTATCCACTAGACGGGACACCAGGACAGGGAAGGGGCCTGTTTATCCACTAGACAGGACACCAGGACATGGTAAGGGGCCTGTTTATCCAGTAGACAGGACACCAGGACATGGTAAGGGGCCTGTTTATCCAGTAGACAGGACACCAGGACATGGGAAGGGGCCTGTTTATCCACTAGACAGGGCACCAGGACAGGGAAGGGACCTGTTTATCCAGTAGACAGGACACCAGGACAGGGAAGGGGCCTGTTTATCCACTAGACGGGACACCAAGACATGGAAGGGGCCTGTTTATCCACTAGACAGGACACAAGAACAGGGAAGGGGCCTGTTTATCCACTAGACAGGACACTAAGACAGGGAAGGGGCCTGTTTATCCACTAGACAGGGCACCAGGACAGGGAAGGGGCCTGTTTATCCACTAGACGGGACAACAAGACAGGGAAGGGGCCTGTTTATCCACTAGACGGGACAACAAGACAGGGAAGGGGCCTGTTTATCCACTAGACAGGGCACCAGGACAGGGAAGGGACCTGTTTATCCAGTAGACAGGACACCAGGACAGGGAAGGGGCCTGTTTATCCACTAGACGGGACACCAGGACAGGGAAGGGGCCTGTTTATCCACTAGACGGGGCACCAGGACAGGGAAGGGGCCTGTTTATCCACTAGACAGGACACCAGGACAGGGAAGGGACCTGTTTATCCACTAGATAGGACACAAAGACAGGGAAGGGGCCTGTTTATCCACTAGACAGGGCACCAGGACAGGGAAGGGACCTGTTTATCCAGTAGACAGGACACCAGGACAGGAAAGGGGCCTGTTTATCCACTAGACGGGACACCAAGACATGGAAGGGGCCTGTTTATCCACTAGACAGGACACAAGAACAGGGAAGGGGCCTGTTTATCCACTAGACGGGACACCAAGACATGGAAGGGGCCTGTTTATCCACTAGACAGGACACCAGGACAGGGAAGGGGCCTGTTTATCCACTAGACGGGACACCAAGACATGGAAGGGGCCTGTTTATCCACTAGACAGGACACAAGAACAGGGAAGGGGCCTGTTTATCCACTAGACAGGACACTAAGACAGGGAAGGGGCCTGTTTATCCACTAGACGGGACAACAAGACAGGGAAGGGACCTGTTTATCCACTAGACGGGACACCAAGACAGGGAAGGGGCCTGTTCATCCACTAGACAGGGCACCAGGACAGGGAAGGGACCTGTTTATCCAGTAGACAGGACACCAGGACAGGGAAGGGGCCTGTTTATCCACTAGACGGGACACCAGGACAGGGAAGGGGCCTGTTTATCCACTAGAAGGGGCACCAGGAAAGGGAAGGGGCCTGTTTATCCACTAGATAGGACACAAAGACAGGGAAGGGGCCTGTTTATCCACTAGACAGGGCACCAGGACAGGGAAGGGACCTGTTTATCCAGTAGACAGGACACCAGGACAGGAAAGGGGCCTGTTTATCCCCTAGACGGGACACCAAGACATGGAAGGGGCCTGTTTATCCACTAGACAGGACACAAGAACAGGGAAGGGTTCTGTTTATCCACTAGACAGGACACTAAGACAGGGAAGGGGCCTGTTTATCCACTAGACAGGGCACCAGGACAGGGAAGGGGCCTGTTTATCCACTAGACAGGGCACCAGGACAGGGAAGGGGCCTGTTTATCCACTAGACGGGACAACAAGACAGGGAAGGGGCCTGTTTATCCACTAGACGGGACACCAAGACAGGGAAGGGGCCTGTTTATCCACTAGACAGGGCACCAGGACAGGGAAGGGACCTGTTTATCCAGTAGACAGGACACCAGGACAGGGAAGGGGCCTGTTTATCCACTAGACGGGACACCAGGACAGGGAAGGGGCCTGTTTATCCACTAGACGGGGCACCAGGACAGGGAAGGGGCCTGTTTATCCACTAGACAGGACACCAGGACAGGGAAGGGACCTGTTTATCCACTAGATAGGACACAAAGACAGGGAAGGGGCCTGTTTATCCACTAGACAGGGCACCAGGACAGGGAAGGGACCTGTTTATCCAGTAGACAGGACACCAGGACAGGGAAGGGGCCTGTTTATCCACTAGACGGGACACCAGGACAGGGAAGGGGCCTGTTTATCCACTAGAAGGGGCACCAGGACAGGGAAGGGGCCTGTTTATCCACTAGATAGGACACAAAGACAGGGAAGGGGCCTGTTTATCCACTAGACAGGGCACCAGGACAGGGAAGGGACCTGTTTATCCAGTAGACAGGACACCAGGACAGGAAAGGGGCCTGTTTATCCACTAGACGGGACACCAAGACATGGAAGGGGCCTGTTTATCCACTAGACAGGACACAAGAACAGGGAAGGGGCCTGTTTATCCACTAGACAGGACACTAAGACAGGGAAGGGGCCTGTTTATCCACTAGACAGGGCACCAGGACAGGGAAGGGGCCTGTTTATCCACTAGACAGGGCACCAGGACAGGGAAGGGGCCTGTTTATCCACTAGACGGGACAACAAGACAGGGAAGGGGCCTGTTTATCCACTAGACGGGACACCAAGACAGGGAAGGGGCCTGTTTATCCACTAGACAGGGCACCAGGACAGGGAAGGGACCTGTTTATCCAGTAGACAGGACACCAGGACAGGGAAGGGGCCTGTTTATCCACTAGACGGGACACCAGGACAGGGAAGGGGCCTGTTTATCCACTAGACGGGGCACCAGGACAGGGAAGGGGCCTGTTTATCCACTAGACAGGACACCAGGACAGGGAAGGGACCTGTTTATCCACTAGATAGGACACAAAGACAGGGAAGGGGCCTGTTTATCCACTAGACAGGGCACCAGGACAGGGAAGGGACCTGTTTATCCAGTAGACAGGACACCAGGACAGGAAAGGGGCCTGTTTATCCACTAGACGGGACACCAAGACATGGAAGGGGCCTGTTTATCCACTAGACAGGACACAAGAACAGGGAAGGGGCCTGTTTATCCACTAGACGGGACACCAAGACATGGAAGGGGCCTGTTTATCCACTAGACAGGACACCAGGACAGGGAAGGGGCCTGTTTATCCACTAGACGGGACACCAGGACAGGGAAGGGGCCTGTTTATCCACTATAAGGGGCACCAGGACAGGGAAGGGGCCTGTTTATCCACTAGACAGGACACCAGGACAGGGAAGGGACCTGTTTATCCACTAGATAGGACACAAAGACAGGGAAGGGGCCTGTTTATCCACTAGACAGGGCACCAGGACAGGGAAGGGACCTGTTTATCCAGTAGACAGGACACCAGGACAGGAAAGGGGCCTGTTTATCCACTAGACGGGACACCAAGACATGGAAGGGGCCTGTTTATCCACTAGACAGGACACAAGAACAGGGAAGGGGCCTGTTTATCCACTAGACAGGACACTAAGACAGGGAAGGGGCCTGTTTATCCACTAGACAGGGCACCAGGACAGGGAAGGGGCCTGTTTATCCACTAGACCGGACACCAAGACAGGTAAGGGGCCTGTTTATCCACTAGACGGGACAACAAGACAGGGAAGGGAACTGTTTATCCACTAGACAGGACAACAAGACATGGAAGGGGCCCGTTTATCCAGTAGACAGGACACCAGGACAGGGAAGGGAACTGTTTACCCACTAGACGGGACACCAGGACAGGGAAGGGGCCTGTTTATCCAATAGACGGGACAACAAGGCAGGGAAGGGACCTGTTTATCCACTAGACAGGACAACAAGACAGGGAAGGGGCCTGTTTATCCACTATACGGGACACCAGTACAGGGAAGGGGCCTGTTTATCCACTAGACAGGACACCAAGACAAGGAAGGGACCTGTTTATCCACTAGACAGGACACAAGAACAGGGAAGGGGCCTGTTTATCCACTAGACGGGACACCAGGACAGGGAAGGGGCCTGTTTATCCACTAGACAGGACACCAGGACATGGTAAGGGGCCTGTTTATCCAGTAGACAGGACACCAGGACATGGTAAGGGGCCTGTTTATCCAGTAGACAGGACACCAGGACATGGGAAGGGGCCTGTTTATCCACTAGACAGGGCACCAGGACAGGGAAGGGACCTGTTTATCCAGTAGACAGGACACCAGGACAGGGAAGGGGCCTGTTTATCCACTAGACGGGACACCAAGACATGGAAGGGGCCTGTTTATCCACTAGACAGGACACAAGAACAGGGAAGGGGCCTGTTTATCCACTAGACAGGACACCAAGACAGGGAAGGGGCCTGTTTATCCACTAGACAGGGCACCAGGACAGGGAAGGGACCTGTTTATCCAGTAGACAGGACACCAGGACAGGGAAGGGGCCTGTTTATCCACTAGACGGGACACCAGGACAGGGAAGGTGCCTGTTTATCCACTAGACGGGGCACCAGGACAGGGAAGGGGCCTGTTTATCCACTAGACAGGACACCAGGACAGGGAAGGGACCTGTTTATCCACTAGATAGGACACAAAGACAGGGAAGGGGCCTGTTTATCCACTAGACAGGGCACCAGGACAGGGAAGGGACCTGTTTATCCAGTAGACAGGACACCAGGACAGGAAAGGGGCCTGTTTATCCACTAGACGGGACACCAAGACATGGAAGGGGCCTGTTTATCCACTAGACAGGACACAAGAACAGGGAAGGGGCCTGTTTATCCACTAGACGGGACACCAAGACATGGAAGGGGCCTGTTTATCCACTAGACATGACACCAGGACAGGGAAGGGGCCTGTTTATCCACTAGACGGGACACCAAGACATGGAAGGGGCCTGTTTATCCACTAGACAGGACACAAGAACAGGGAAGGGGCCTGTTTATCCACTAGACAGGACACTAAGACAGGGAAGGGGCCTGTTTATCCACTAGACGGGACAACAAGACAGGGAAGGGACCTGTTTATCCACTAGACGGGACACCAAGACAGGGAAGGGGCCTGTTCTTTCACTAGACAGGGCACCAGGACAGGGAAGGGACCTGTTTATCCAGTAGACAGGACACCAGGACAGGGAAGGGGCCTGTTTATCCACTAGACGGGACACCAGGACAGGGAAGGGCCTGTTTATCCACTAGAAGGGGCACCAGGACAGGGAAGGGGCCTGTTTATCCACTAGACAGGGCACCAGGACAGGGAAGGGACCTGTTTATCCACTAGACGGGACACCAGGACATGGAAGGGGCCTGTTTATCCACTAGACAGGACATCAAGACATGGAAGGGGCCTGTTTATCCACTAGACAGGACACCAGGACAGGGAAGGGGCCTGTTTATCCACTAGACAGGACACCAAGACAGGGACGGGGCCTGTTTATCCAGTAGACAAGACACAAAGACATGGAAGGGGCCTGTTTATCCACTAGACAGGACACCAAGACAGGGAAGGGACCTGTTTATCCACTAGACAGGACACCAAGACAGGGAAGGGGCCTGTTTATCCACTAGACAGGGCACCAGGACAGGGAAGGGACCTGTTTATCCACTAGACAGGACACCAAGACAAGGAAGGGGCCTGTTTATCCACTAGACAGGACACCAAGACATGGAAGGGGCCTGTTTATCCACTAGACAGGACACCAGGACAGGGAAGGGGCCTGTTTATCCACTAGACAGGGCACCAGGACAGGGAAGGGGCCTGTTTATCCACTAGACAGGACACAAAGACAAGGAAGGGGCCTGTTTATCCAGTAGACAGGACACCAGGACAGGGAAGGGGCCTGTTTATCCAGTAGACAGGACACCAAGACAGGGAAGGGGCCTGTTTATCCACTAGACAGGACACCAGGACAGCGAAGGGACCTGTTTATCCGCTAGATAGGACACCAAGACAGGGAAGGGGCCTGTTTATCCACTAGACAGGGCACCAGGACAGGGAAGGGACCTGTTTTTCCAGTAGACAGGACACCAGGACAGGGAAGGGGCCTGTTTATCCACTAGACGGGACACAAAGACATGGAAGGGGCCTGTTTATCCACTAGACGGGACACAAGAACAGGGAAGGGGCCTGTTTATCCACTAGACGGGACAACAAGACAGGGAAGGGGCCTGTTTATCCACTAGACGGGACACCAAGACAGGGAAGGGGCCTGTTTATCCACTAGACAGGGCACCAGGACAGGGAAGGGACCTGTTTATCCAGTAGACAGGACACCAGGACAGGGAAGGGTTCTGTTTATCCACTAGACGGGACACCAGGACAGGGAAGGGACCTGTTTATCCAGTAGACAGGGCACCAGGACAGGGAAGGGGCCTGTTTATCCACTAGACAGGACACCAGGACAGGGAAGGGACCTGTTTATCCACTAGATAGGACACAAAGACAGGGAAGGGGCCTGTTTATCCACTAGAAAGGGCACCAGGACAGGGAAGAGACCTGTTTATCCAGTAGACAGGACACCAGGACAGGAAAGGGGCCTGTTTATCCACTAGACGGGACACCAAGACATGGAAGGGGCCTGTTTATCCACTAGACAGGACACAAGAACAGGGAAGGGGCCTGTTTATCCACTAGACAGGACACTAAGACAGGGAAGGGGCCTGTTTATCCACTAGACAGGGCACCAGGACAGGGAAGGGGCCTGTTTATCCACTAGACGGGACACCAAGACAGGGAAGGGGCCTGTTTATCCACTAGACGGGTCAACAAGACAGGGAAGGGAACTGTTTATCCACTAGACGGGACAACAAGACATGGAAGGGGCCTGTTTATCCAGTAGACAGGACACCAGGACAGGGAAGGGAACTGTTTATCCACTAGACGGGACACCAGGACAGGGAAGGGGCCTGTTTATCCAAAAGACGGGACAACAAGGCAGGGAAGGGACCTGTTTATCCACTAGACAGGACAACAAGACAGGGAAGGGGCCTGTTTATCCACTAGACGGGACACCAGGACAGGGAAGGGGCCTGTTTATCCACTAGACAGGACACCAAGACAAGGAAGGGACCTGTTTATCCACTAGACAGGACACAAGAACAGGGAAGGGGCCTGTTTATCCACTAGACGGGACACCAGGACAGGGAAGGGGCCTGTTTATCCACTAGACAGGACACCAGGACATGGTAAGGGGCCTGTTTATCCAGTAGACAGGACACCAGGACATGGTAAGGGGCCTGTTTATCCAGTAGACAGGACACCAGGACATGGGAAGGGGCCTGTTTATCCACTAGACAGGGCACCAGGACAGGGAAGGGGCCTGTTTATCCACTAGACGGGACACCAAGACATGGAAGGGGCCTGTTTATCCACTAGACAGGACACAAGAACAGGGAAGGGGCCTGTTTATCCACTAGACAGGACACTAAGACAGGGAAGGGGCCTGTTTATCCACTAGACAGGACACCAGGACATGGTAAGGGGCCTGTTTATCCAGTAGACAGGACACCAGGACATGGTAAGGGGCCTGTTTATCCAGTAGACAGGACACCAGGACATGGGAAGGGGCCTGTTTATCCACTAGACAGGGCACCAGGACAGGGAAGGGACCTGTTTATCCAGTAGACAGGACACCAGGACAGGGAAGGGGCCTGTTTATCCACTAGACAGGGCACCAGGACAGGGAAGGGGCCTTTTTTATCCACTAGACGGGACAACAAGACAGGGAAGGGGCCTGTTTATCCACTAGACGGGACACCAAGACAGGGAAGGGGCCTGTTTATCCACTAGACAGGGCACCAGGACAGGGAAGGGACCTGTTTATCCAGTAGACAGGACACCAGGACAGGGAAGGGTTCTGTTTATCCACTAGACGGGACACCAGGACAGGGAAGGGACCTGTTTATCCAGTAGACAGGGCACCAGGACAGGGAAGGGGCCTGTTTATCCACTAGACAGGACACCAGGACAGGGAAGGGACCTGTTTATCCACTAGATAGGACACAAAGACAGGGAAGGGGCCTGTTTATCCACTAGAAAGGGCACCAGGACAGGGAAGGGACCTGTTTATCCAGTAGACAGGACACCAGGACAGGAAAGGGGCCTGTTTATCCACTAGACGGGACACCAAGACATGGAAGGGCCTGTTTATCCACTAGACAGGACACAAGAACAGGGAAGGGGCCTGTTTATCCACTAGACAGGACACTAAGACAGGGAAGGGGCCTGTTTATCCACTAGACAGGGCACCAGGACAGGGAAGGGGCCTGTTTATCCACTAGACGGGACACCAAGACAGGGAAGGGGCCTGTTTATCCACTAGACGGGACAACAAGACAGGGAAGGGAACTGTTTATCCACTAGACGGGACAACAAGACATGGAAGGGGCCTGTTTATCCAGTAGACAGGACACCAGGACAGGGAAGGGAACTGTTTATCCACTAGACGGGACACCAGGACAGGGAAGGGGCCTGTTTATCCAAAAGACGGGACAACAAGGCAGGGAAGGGACCTGTTTATCCACTAGACAGGACAACAAGACAGGGAAGGGGCCTGTTTATCCACTAGACGGGACACCAGGACAGGGAAGGGGCCTGTTTATCCACTAGACAGGACACGTAGACAAGGAAGGGACCTGTTTATCCACTAGACAGGACACAAGAACAGGGAAGGGGCCTGTTTATCCACTAGACGGGACACCAGGACAGGGAAGGGGCCTGTTTATCCACTAGACAGGACACCAGGACATGGTAAGGGGCCTGTTTATCCAGTAGACAGGACACCAGGACATGGTAAGGGGCCTGTTTATCCAGTAGACAGGACACCAGGACATGGGAAGGGGCCTGTTTATCCACTAGACAGGGCACCAGGACAGGGAAGGGGCCTGTTTATCCACTAGACGGGACACCAAGACATGGAAGGGGCCTGTTTATCCACTAGACAGGACACAAGAACAGGGAAGGGGCCTGTTTATCCACTAGACAGGACACTAAGACAGGGAAGGGGCCTGTTTATCCACTAGACAGGACACCAGGACATGGTAAGGGGCCTGTTTATCCAGTAGACAGGACACCAGGACATGGTAAGGGGCCTGTTTATCCAGTAGACAGGACACCAGGACATGGGAAGGGGCCTGTTTATCCACTAGACAGGGCACCAGGACAGGGAAGGGACCTGTTTATCCAGTAGACAGGACACCAGGACAGGGAAGGGGCCTGTTTATCCACTAGACAGGGCAGCAGGACAGGGAAGGGGCCTTTTTTATCCACTAGACGGGACAACAAGACAGGGAAGGGGCCTGTTTATCCATTAGACGGGATACCAAGACAGGGAAGGGGCCTGTTTATCCACTAGACAGGGCACCAGGACAGGGAAGGAACCTGTTTATCCAGTAGACAGGACACCAGGACAGGGAAGGGGCCTGTTTATCCACTAGACGGGACACCAGGACAGGGAAGGGGCCTGTTTATCCACTAGACAGGGCACCAGGACAGGGAAGGGACCTGTTTATCCAGTAGACAGGACACCAGGACAGGGAAGGGGCCTGTTTATCCACTAGACGAGACACCAAGACATTGAAGGGGCCTGTTTATCCACTAGACAGGACACAAGAACAGGGAAGGGGCCTGTTTATCCACTAGACAGGACACTAAGACAGGGAAGGGGCCTGTTTATCCACTAGACAGGGCACCAGGACAGGGAAGGGGCCTGTTTATCCACTAGACGGGACAACAAGACAGGGAAGGGGCCTGTTTATCCACTAGACGGGACACCAAGACAGGGAAGGGGCCTGTTTATCCACTAGACGGGGCACCAGGACAGGGAAGGGGCCTGTTTATCCACTAGACAGGACACCAGGACAGGGAAGGGACCTGTTTATCCACTAGATAGGACACCAAGACAGGGAAGGGGCCTGTTTATCCACTAGACAGGGCACCAGGACAGGGAAGGGACCTGTTTATCCACTAGACGGGACACCAGGACAGGGAAGGGACCTGTTTATCCACTAGACAGGACACCAGGACAGGGAAGGGACCTGTTTATCCAGTAGACAGGACACCAGGACAGGGAAGGGGCCTGTTTATCCACTAGACGGGACACCAAGACATGGAAGGGGCCTGTTTATCCACTAGACAGGACACAAGAACAGGGAAGGGGCCTGTTTATCCACTAGACAGGACACTAAGACAGGGAAGGGGCCTGTTTATCCACTAGACAGGGCACCAGGACAGGGAAGGGGCCTGTTTATCCACTAGACGGGACAACAAGACGGGGAAGGGGCCTGTTTATCCACTAGACGGGACACCAAGACAGGGAAGCGGCCTGTTTATCCACTAGACAGGGTACCAGGACAGGGAAGGGACCTGTTTATCCAGTAGACAGGACACCAGGACAGGGAAGGGGCCTGTTTATCCACTAGACGGGACACCAGGACAGGGAAGGGGCCTGTTTATCCACTAGACAGGGCACCAGGACAGGGAAGGGACCTGTTTATCCAGTAGACAGGACACCAGGACAGGGAAGGGGCCTGTTTATCCACTAGACGGGACACCAAGACATGGAAGGGGCCTGTTTATCCACTAGACAGGACACAAGAACAGGGAAGGGGCCTGTTTATTCACTAGACAGGACACTAAGACAGGGAAGGGGCCTGTTTATCCACTAGACAGGGCACCAGGACAGTGAAGGGGCCTGTTTATCCACTAGACGGGACACCAAGACAGGGAAGGGGCCTGTTTATCCACTAGACAGGGCACCAGGACAGGGAAGGGACCTGTTTATCCAGTAGACAGGACACCAGGACAGGGAAGGGGCCTGTTTATCCACTAGACGGGACACCAAGACAGGGAAGGCGCCTGTTTATCCACTTGACAGGGCACCAAGACAGGGAAGGCGCCTGTTTATCCACTAGACAGGGCACCAGGACAGGGAAGGGACCTGTTTATCCAGTAGACAGGGCACCAGGACAGGAAAAGGGCCTGTTTATCCACTAGACAGGACACCAAGACATGGAAGGGGCCTGTTTATCCACTAGACAGGACACAAGAACAGGGAAGGGGCCTGTTTACCCACTAGACAGGACACTAAGACAGGGAAGGGGCCTGTTTATCCACTAGACGGGACACCAAGACGGGGAAGGGGCCTATTTATCCACTAGACGGGACACCAGGACAGGGAAGGGGCCTGTTTATCCACTAGACAGGGCACCAGGACAGGGAAGGGACCTGTTTATCCAGTAGACAGGACACCAGGACAGGGAAGGGGCCTGTTTATCCACTAGACAGGGCACCAGGACAGGGAAGGGACCTGTTTATCCAGTAGACAGGACACCAGGACAGGGAAGGGGCCTGTTTATCCACTAGACGGGACACCAAGACAGGGAAGGCGCCTGTTTATCCACTTGACAGGGCACCAAGACAGGGAAGGCGCCTGTTTATCCACTAGACAGGGCACCAGGACAGGGAAGGGACCTGTTTATCCAGTAGACAGGGCACCAGGACAGGAAAAGGGCCTGTTTATCCACTAGACAGGACACCAAGACATGGAAGGGGCCTGTTTATCCACTAGACAGGACACAAGAACAGGGAAGGGGCCTGTTTATCCACTAGACAGGACACTAAGACAGGGAAGGGGCCTGTTTATCCACTAGACGGGACAACAAGACAGGGAAGGGGCCTGTTTATCCACTAGACGGGACACCAAGACAGGGAAGGGGCCTGTTTATCCACTAGACAGGGCACCAGGACAGGGAAGGGACCTGTTTATCCAGTAGACAGGACACCAGGACAGGGAAGGGGCCTGTTTATCCACTAGACGGGACACCAGGACAGGGAAGGGGCCTGTTTATCCACTAGAAGGGGCACCAGGACAGGGAAGGGGCCTGTTTATCCACTAGACAGGACACCAGGACAGGGAAGGGACCTGTTTATCCACTAGATAGGACACAAAGACAGGGAAGGGGCCTGTTTATCCACTAGACAGGGCACCAGGACAGGGAAGGGACCTGTTTATCCAGGTGACAGGACACCAGGACAGGAAAGGGGCCTGTTTATCCACTAGACGGGACACCAAGACATGGAAGGGGCCTGTTTATCCACTAGACAGGACACAAGAACAGGGAAGGGGCCTGTTTATCCACTAGACAGGACACTAAGACAGGGAAGGGGCCTGTTTATCCACTAGACAGGGCACCAGGACAGGGAAGGGGCCTGTTTATCCACTAGACGGGACACCAAGACAGGGAAGGGGCCTGTTTATCCACTAGACGGGACAACAAGACAGGGAAGGGAACTGTTTATCCACTAGACAGGACAACAAGACATGGAAGGGAACCGTTTATCCAGTAGACAGGACACCAGGACAGGGAAGGGAACTGTTTACCCACTAGACGGGACACCAGGACAGGGAAGGGGCCTGTTTATCCAATAGACGGGACAACAAGGCAGGGAAGGGACCTGTTTATCCACTAGACAGGACAACAAGACAGGGAAGGGGCCTGTTTATCCACTAGACGGGACACCAGGACAGGGAAGGGGCCTGTTTATCCACTAGACAGGACACCAAGACAAGGAAGGGACCTGTTTATCCACTAGACAGGACACAAGAACAGGGAAGGGGCCTGTTTATCCACTAGACGGGACACCAGGACAGGGAAGGGGCCTGTTTATCCACTAGACAGGACACCAGGACATGGTAAGGGGCCTGTTTATCCAGTAGACAGGACACCAGGACATGGTAAGGGGCCTGTTTATCCAGTAGACAGGACACCAGGACATGGGAAGGGGCCTGTTTATCCACTAGACAGGGCACCAGGACAGGGAAGGGACCTGTTTATCCAGTAGACAGGACACCAGGACAGGGAAGGGGCCTGTTTATCCACTAGACGGGACACCAAGACATGGAAGGGGCCTGTTTATCCACTAGACAGGACACAAGAACAGGGAAGGGGCCTGTTTATCCACTAGACAGGACACTAAGACAGGGAAGGGGCCTGTTTATCCACTAGACAGGGCACCAGGACAGGGAAGGGGCCTGTTTATCCACTAGACGGGACAACAAGACAGGGAAGGGGCCTGTTTATCCACTAGACGGGACAACAAGACAGGGAAGGGGCCTGTTTATCCACTAGACAGGGCACCAGGACAGGGAAGGGACCTGTTTATCCAGTAGACAGGACACCAGGACAGGGAAGGGGCCTGTTTATCCACTAGACGGGACACCAGGACAGGGAAGGGGCCTGTTTATCCACTAGACGGGGCACCAGGACAGGGAAGGGGCCTGTTTATCCACTAGACAGGACACCAGGACAGGGAAGGGACCTGTTTATCCACTAGATAGGACACAAAGACAGGGAAGGGGCCTGTTTATCCACTAGACAGGGCACCAGGACAGGGAAGGGACCTGTTTATCCAGTAGACAGGACACCAGGACAGGAAAGGGGCCTGTTTATCCACTAGACGGGACACCAAGACATGGAAGGGGCCTGTTTATCCACTAGACAGGACACAAGAACAGGGAAGGGGCCTGTTTATCCACTAGACGGGACACCAAGACATGGAAGGGGCCTGTTTATCCACTAGACAGGACACCAGGACAGGGAAGGGGCCTGTTTATCCACTAGACGGGACACCAAGACATGGAAGGGGCCTGTTTATCCACTAGACAGGACACAAGAACAGGGAAGGGGCCTGTTTATCCACTAGACAGGACACTAAGACAGGGAAGGGGCCTGTTTATCCACTAGACGGGACAACAAGACAGGGAAGGGACCTGTTTATCCACTAGACGGGACACCAAGACAGGGAAGGGGCCTGTTCATCCACTAGACAGGGCACCAGGACAGGGAAGGGACCTGTTTATCCAGTAGACAGGACACCAGGACAGGGAAGGGGCCTGTTTATCCACTAGACGGGACACCAGGACAGGGAAGGGGCCTGTTTATCCACTAGAAGGGGCACCAGGAAAGGGAAGGGGCCTGTTTATCCACTAGATAGGACACAAAGACAGGGAAGGGGCCTGTTTATCCACTAGACAGGGCACCAGGACAGGGAAGGGACCTGTTTATCCAGTAGACAGGACACCAGGACAGGAAAGGGGCCTGTTTATCCCCTAGACGGGACACCAAGACATGGAAGGGGCCTGTTTATCCACTAGACAGGACACAAGAACAGGGAAGGGTTCTGTTTATCCACTAGACAGGACACTAAGACAGGGAAGGGGCCTGTTTATCCACTAGACAGGGCACCAGGACAGGGAAGGGGCCTGTTTATCCACTAGACAGGGCACCAGGACAGGGAAGGGGCCTGTTTATCCACTAGACGGGACAACAAGACAGGGAAGGGGCCTGTTTATCCACTAGACGGGACACCAAGACAGGGAAGGGGCCTGTTTATCCACTAGACAGGGCACCAGGACAGGGAAGGGACCTGTTTATCCAGTAGACAGGACACCAGGACAGGGAAGGGGCCTGTTTATCCACTAGACGGGACACCAGGACAGGGAAGGGGCCTGTTTATCCACTAGACGGGGCACCAGGACAGGGAAGGGGCCTGTTTATCCACTAGACAGGACACCAGGACAGGGAAGGGACCTGTTTATCCACTAGATAGGACACAAAGACAGGGAAGGGGCCTGTTTATCCACTAGACAGGGCACCAGGACAGGGAAGGGACCTGTTTATCCAGTAGACAGGACACCAGGACAGGGAAGGGGCCTGTTTATCCACTAGACGGGACACCAGGACAGGGAAGGGGCCTGTTTATCCACTAGAAGGGGCACCAGGACAGGGAAGGGGCCTGTTTATCCACTAGATAGGACACAAAGACAGGGAAGGGGCCTGTTTATCCACTAGACAGGGCACCAGGACAGGGAAGGGACCTGTTTATCCAGTAGACAGGACACCAGGACAGGAAAGGGGCCTGTTTATCCACTAGACGGGACACCAAGACATGGAAGGGGCCTGTTTATCCACTAGACAGGACACAAGAACAGGGAAGGGGCCTGTTTATCCACTAGACAGGACACTAAGACAGGGAAGGGGCCTGTTTATCCACTAGACAGGGCACCAGGACAGGGAAGGGGCCTGTTTATCCACTAGACAGGGCACCAGGACAGGGAAGGGGCCTGTTTATCCACTAGACGGGACAACAAGACAGGGAAGGGGCCTGTTTATCCACTAGACAGGACACCAGGACAGGGAAGGGACCTGTTTATCCACTAGATAGGACACAAAGACAGGGAAGGGGCCTGTTTATCCACTAGACAGGGCACCAGGACAGGGAAGGGACCTGTTTATCCAGTAGACAGGACACCAGGACAGGAAAGGGGCCTGTTTATCCACTAGACGGGACACCAAGACATGGAAGGGGCCTGTTTATCCACTAGACAGGACACAAGAACAGGGAAGGGGCCTGTTTATCCACTAGACGGGACACCAAGACATGGAAGGGGCCTGTTTATCCACTAGACAGGACACCAGGACAGGGAAGGGGCCTGTTTATCCACTAGATAGGACACAAAGACAGGGAAGGGGCCTGTTTATCCACTAGACAGGGCACCAGGACAGGGAAGGGACCTGTTTATCCAGTAGACAGGACACCAGGACAGGAAAGGGGCCTGTTTATCCACTAGACGGGACACCAAGACATGGAAGGGGCCTGTTTATCCACTAGACAGGACACAAGAACAGGGAAGGGGCCTGTTTATCCACTAGACGGGACACCAAGACATGGAAGGGGCCTGTTTATCCACTAGACAGGACACCAGGACAGGGAAGGGGCCTGTTTATCCACTAGACGGGACACCAGGACAGGGAAGGGGCCTGTTTATCCACTATAAGGGGCACCAGGACAGGGAAGGGGCCTGTTTATCCACTAGACAGGACACCAGGACAGGGAAGGGACCTGTTTATCCACTAGATAGGACACAAAGACAGGGAAGGGGCCTGTTTATCCACTAGACAGGGCACCAGGACAGGGAAGGGACCTGTTTATCCAGTAGACAGGACACCAGGACAGGAAAGGGGCCTGTTTATCCACTAGACGGGACACCAAGACATGGAAGGGGCCTGTTTATCCACTAGACAGGACACAAGAACAGGGAAGGGGCCTGTTTATCCACTAGACAGGACACTAAGACAGGGAAGGGGCCTGTTTATCCACTAGACAGGGCACCAGGACAGGGAAGGGGCCTGTTTATCCACTAGACCGGACACCAAGACAGGTAAGGGGCCTGTTTATCCACTAGACGGGACAACAAGACAGGGAAGGGAACTGTTTATCCACTAGACAGGACAACAAGACATGGAAGGGGCCCGTTTATCCAGTAGACAGGACACCAGGACAGGGAAGGGAACTGTTTACCCACTAGACGGGACACCAGGACAGGGAAGGGGCCTGTTTATCCAATAGACGGGACAACAAGGCAGGGAAGGGACCTGTTTATCCACTAGACAGGACAACAAGACAGGGAAGGGGCCTGTTTATCCACTATACGGGACACCAGTACAGGGAAGGGGCCTGTTTATCCACTAGACAGGACACCAAGACAAGGAAGGGACCTGTTTATCCACTAGACAGGACACAAGAACAGGGAAGGGGCCTGTTTATCCACTAGACGGGACACCAGGACAGGGAAGGGGCCTGTTTATCCACTAGACAGGACACCAGGACATGGTAAGGGGCCTGTTTATCCAGTAGACAGGACACCAGGACATGGTAAGGGGCCTGTTTATCCAGTAGACAGGACACCAGGACATGGGAAGGGGCCTGTTTATCCACTAGACAGGGCACCAGGACAGGGAAGGGACCTGTTTATCCAGTAGACAGGACACCAGGACAGGGAAGGGGCCTGTTTATCCACTAGACGGGACACCAAGACATGGAAGGGGCCTGTTTATCCACTAGACAGGACACAAGAACAGGGAAGGGGCCTGTTTATCCACTAGACAGGACACCAAGACAGGGAAGGGGCCTGTTTATCCACTAGACAGGGCACCAGGACAGGGAAGGGACCTGTTTATCCAGTAGACAGGACACCAGGACAGGGAAGGGGCCTGTTTATCCACTAGACGGGACACCAGGACAGGGAAGGTGCCTGTTTATCCACTAGACGGGGCACCAGGACAGGGAAGGGGCCTGTTTATCCACTAGACAGGACACCAGGACAGGGAAGGGACCTGTTTATCCACTAGATAGGACACAAAGACAGGGAAGGGGCCTGTTTATCCACTAGACAGGGCACCAGGACAGGGAAGGGACCTGTTTATCCAGTAGACAGGACACCAGGACAGGAAAGGGGCCTGTTTATCCACTAGACGGGACACCAAGACATGGAAGGGGCCTGTTTATCCACTAGACAGGACACAAGAACAGGGAAGGGGCCTGTTTATCCACTAGACGGGACACCAAGACATGGAAGGGGCCTGTTTATCCACTAGACATGACACCAGGACAGGGAAGGGGCCTGTTTATCCACTAGACGGGACACCAAGACATGGAAGGGGCCTGTTTATCCACTAGACAGGACACAAGAACAGGGAAGGGGCCTGTTTATCCACTAGACAGGACACTAAGACAGGGAAGGGGCCTGTTTATCCACTAGACGGGACAACAAGACAGGGAAGGGACCTGTTTATCCACTAGACGGGACACCAAGACAGGGAAGGGGCCTGTTCTTTCACTAGACAGGGCACCAGGACAGGGAAGGGACCTGTTTATCCAGTAGACAGGACACCAGGACAGGGAAGGGGCCTGTTTATCCACTAGACGGGACACCAGGACAGGGAAGGGCCTGTTTATCCACTAGAAGGGGCACCAGGACAGGGAAGGGGCCTGTTTATCCACTAGACAGGACACCAGGACAGGGAAGGGACCTGTTTATCCACTAGATGGGACACAAAGACAGGGAAGGGGCCTGTTTATCCACTAGACAGGGCACCAGGACAGGGAAGGGACCTGTTTATCCAGTAGACAGGACACCAGGACAGGAAAGGGGCCTGTTTATCCACTAGACGGGACACCAAGACATGGAAGGGGCCTGTTTATCCACTAGACAGGACACATGAACAGGGAAGGGGCCTGTTTATCCACTAGACAGGACACTAAGACAGGGAAGGGGCCTGTTTATCCACTAGACAGGGCACCAGGACAGGGAAGGGGCCTGTTTATCCACTAGACGGGACACCAAGACAGGGAAGGGGCCTGTTTATCCACTAGACGGGACAACAAGACAGGGAAGGGAACTGTTTATCCACTAGACGGGACAACAAGACATGGAAGGGGCCTGTTTATCCAGTAGACAGGACACCAGGACAGGGAAGGGAACTGTTTATCCACTAGACGGGACACCAGGACAGGGAAGGGGCCTGTTTATCCAATAGACGGGACAACAAGGCAGGGAAGGGACCTGTTTATCCACTAGACAGGACAACAAGACAGGGAAGGGGCCTGTTTATCCACTAGACGGGACACCAGGACAGGGAAGGGGCCTGTTTATCCACTAGACAGGACACCAAGACAAGGAATGGACCTGTTTATCCACTAGACAGGACACAAGAACAGGGAAGGGGCCTGTTTATCCACTAGACGGGACACCAGGACAGGGAAGGGGCCTGTTTATCCACTAGACAGGACACCAGGACATGGTAAGGGGCCTGTTTATCCAGTAGACAGGACACCAGGACATGGTAAGGGGCCTGTTTATCCAGTAGACAGGACACCAGGACATGGGAAGGGGCCTGTTTATCCACTAGACAGGGCACCAGGACAGGGAAGGGACCTGTTTATCCAGTAGACAGGACACCAGGACAGGGAAGGGGCCTGTTTATCCACTAGACTGGACACAAAGACATGGAAGGGGCCTGTTTATCCACTGGACAGGACACAAGAACAGGGAAGGGGCCTGTTTATCCACTAGACAGGACACTAAGACAGGGAAGGTGCCTGTTTATCCACTAGACAGGGCACCAGGACAGGGAAGGGGCCTGTTTATCCACTAGACGGGACAACAAGACAGGGAAGGGGCCTGTTTATCCACTAGACGGGACACCAAGACAGGGAAGGGGCCTGTTTATCCACTAGACAGGGCACCAGGACAGGGAAGGGACCTGTTTATCCACTAGACAGGACACCAGGACAGGGAAGGGACCTGTTTATCCACTAGACAGGGCACCAGGACAGGGAAGGGACCTGTTTATCCAGTAGACAGGACACCAGGACAGGGAAGGGGCCTGTTTATCCACTAGACGGGACACCAGGACAGGGAAGGGGCCTGTTTATCCACTAGACGGGACACCAAGACAGGGAAGGGGCCTGTTTATCCACTAGACAGGGCACCAGGACAGGGAAGGGACCTTTTTATCCACTAGACAGGGCACCAGGACAGGGAAGGGACCTGTTTATCCAGTAGACAGGACACCAGGACAGGGAAGGGGCCTGTTTATCCACTAGACGGGACACCAGGACAGGGAAGGGGCCTGTTTATCCACTAGACGGGGCACCAGGACAGGGAAGGGGCCTGTTTATCCACTAGACAGGACACCAGGACAGGGAAGGGACCTGTTTATCCACTAGATAGGACACAAAGACAGGGAAGGGGCCTGTTTATCCACTAGACAGGGCACCAGGACAGGGAAGGGACCTGTTTATCCAGTAGACAGGACACCAGGACAGGAAAGGGGCCTGTTTATCCACTAGACGGGACACCAAGACATGGAAGGGGCCTGTTTATCCACTAGACAGGACACAAGAACAGGGAAGGGGCCTGTTTATCCACTAGACGGGACACCAAGACATGGAAGGGGCCTGTTTATCCACTAGACAGGACACCAGGACAGGGAAGGGGCCTGTTTATCCACTAGACGGGACACCAGGACAGGGAAGGGGCCTGTTTATCCACTAGAAGGGGCACCAGGACAGGGAAGGGGCCTGTTTATCCACTAGACAGGACACCAGGACAGGGAAGGGACCTGTTTATCCACTAGATAGGACACAAAGACAGGGAAGGGGCCTGTTTATCCACTAGACAGGGCACCAGGACAGGGAAGGGACCTGTTTATCCAGTAGACAGGACACCAGGACAGGAAAGGGGCCTGTTTATCCACTAGACGGGACACCAAGACATGGAAGGGGCCTGTTTATCCACTAGACAGGACACAAGAACAGGGAAGGGGCCTGTTTATCCACTAGACAGGACACTAAGACAGGGAAGGGGCCTGTTTATCCACTAGACGGGACAACAAGACAGGGAAGGGACCTGTTTATCCACTAGACGGGACACCAAGACAGGGAAGGGGCCTGTTCTTTCACTAGACAGGGCACCAGGACAGGGAAGGGACCTGTTTATCCAGTAGACAGGACACCAGGACAGGGAAGGGGCCTGTTTATCCACTAGACGGGACACCAGGACAGGGAAGGGCCTGTTTATCCACTAGAAGGGGCACCAGGACAGGGAAGGGGCCTGTTTATCCACTAGACAGGACACCAGGACAGGGAAGGGACCTGTTTATCCACTAGATGGGACACAAAGACAGGGAAGGGGCCTGTTTATCCACTAGACAGGGCACCAGGACAGGGAAGGGACCTGTTTATCCAGTAGACAGGACACCAGGACAGGAAAGGGGCCTGTTTATCCACTAGACGGGACACCAAGACATGGAAGGGGCCTGTTTATCCACTAGACAGGACACATGAACAGGGAAGGGGCCTGTTTATCCACTAGACAGGACACTAAGACAGGGAAGGGGCCTGTTTATCCACTAGACAGGGCACCAGGACAGGGAAGGGGCCTGTTTATCCACTAGACGGGACACCAAGACAGGGAAGGGGCCTGTTTATCCACTAGACGGGACAACAAGACAGGGAAGGGAACTGTTTATCCACTAGACGGGACAACAAGACATGGAAGGGGCCTGTTTATCCAGTAGACAGGACACCAGGACAGGGAAGGGAACTGTTTATCCACTAGACGGGACACCAGGACAGGGAAGGGGCCTGTTTATCCAATAGACGGGACAACAAGGCAGGGAAGGGACCTGTTTATCCACTAGACAGGACAACAAGACAGGGAAGGGGCCTGTTTATCCACTAGACGGGACACCGGGACAGGGAAGGGGCCTGTTTATCCACTAGACAGGACACCAAGACAAGGAAGGGACCTGTTTATCCACTAGACAGGACACAAGAACAGGGAAGGGGCCTGTTTATCCACTAGACGGGACACCAGGACAGGGAAGGGGCCTGTTTATCCACTAGACAGGACACCAGGACATGGTAAGGGGCCTGTTTATCCAGTAGACAGGACACCAGGACATGGTAAGGGGCCTGTTTATCCAGTAGACAGGACACCAGGACATGGGAAGGGGCCTGTTTATCCACTAGACAGGGCACCAGGACAGGGAAGGGACCTGTTTATCCAGTAGACAGGACACCAGGACAGGGAAGGGGCCTGTTTATCCACTAGACTGGACACAAAGACATGGAAGGGGCCTGTTTATCCACTGGACAGGACACAAGAACAGGGAAGGGGCCTGTTTATCCACTAGACAGGACACTAAGACAGGGAAGGTGCCTGTTTATCCACTAGACAGGGCACCAGGACAGGGAAGGGGCCTGTTTATCCACTAGACGGGACAACAAGACAGGGAAGGGGCCTGTTTATCCACTAGACGGGACACCAAGACAGGGAAGGGGCCTGTTTATCCACTAGACAGGGCACCAGGACAGGGAAGGGACCTGTTTATCCACTAGACAGGACACCAGGACAGGGAAGGGACCTGTTTATCCACTAGACAGGGCACCAGGACAGGGAAGGGACCTGTTTATCCAGTAGACAGGACACCAGGACAGGGAAGGGGCCTGTTTATCCACTAGACGGGACACCAGGACAGGGAAGGGGCCTGTTTATCCACTAGACGGGACACCAAGACAGGGAAGGGGCCTGTTTATCCACTAAACAGGGCACCAGGACAGGGAAGGGACCTTTTTATCCACTAGACAGGGCACCAGGACAGGGAAGGGACCTGTTTATCCAGTAGACAGGACACCAGGACAGGGAAGGGGCCTGTTTATCCACTAGACGGGACACCAGGACAGGGAAGGGGCCTGTTTATCCACTAGACGGGGCACCAGGACAGGGAAGGGGCCTGTTTATCCACTAGACAGGACACCAGGACAGGGAAGGGACCTGTTTATCCACTAGATAGGACACAAAGACAGGGAAGGGGCCTGTTTATCCACTAGACAGGGCACCAGGACAGGGAAGGGACCTGTTTATCCAGTAGACAGGACACCAGGACAGGAAAGGGGCCTGTTTATCCACTAGACGGGACACCAAGACATGGAAGGGGCCTGTTTATCCACTAGACAGGACACAAGAACAGGGAAGGGGCCTGTTTATCCACTAGACGGGACACCAAGACATGGAAGGGGCCTGTTTATCCACTAGACAGGACACCAGGACAGGGAAGGGGCCTGTTTATCCACTAGACGGGACACCAGGACAGGGAAGGGGCCTGTTTATCCACTAGAAGGGGCACCAGGACAGGGAAGGGGCCTGTTTATCCACTAGACAGGACACCAGGACAGGGAAGGGACCTGTTTATCCACTAGATAGGACACAAAGACAGGGAAGGGGCCTGTTTATCCACTAGACAGGGCACCAGGACAGGGAAGGGACCTGTTTATCCAGTAGACAGGACACCAGGACAGGAAAGGGGCCTGTTTATCCACTAGACGGGACACCAAGACATGGAAGGGGCCTGTTTATCCACTAGACAGGACACAAGAACAGGGAAGGGGCCTGTTTATCCACTAGACAGGACACTAAGACAGGGAAGGGGCCTGTTTATCCACTAGACAGGGCACCAGGACAGGGAAGGGGCCTGTTTATCCACTAGACGGGACACCAAGACAGGGAAGGGGCCTGTTTATCCACTAGACGGGACAACAAGACAGGGAAGGGAACTGTTTATCCACTAGACAGGACAACAAGACATGGAAGGGGCCCGTTTATCCAGTAGACAGGACACCAGGACAGGGAAGGGAACTGTTTACCCACTAGACGGGACACCAGGACAGGGAAGGGGCCTGTTTATCCAATAGACGGGACAACAAGGCAGGGAAGGGACCTGTTTATCCACTAGACAGGACAACAAGACAGGGAAGGGGCCTGTTTATCCACTATACGGGACACCAGTACAGGGAAGGGGCCTGTTTATCCACTAGACAGGACACCAAGACAAGGAAGGGACCTGTTTATCCACTAGACAGGACACAAGAACAGGGAAGGGGCCTGTTTATCCACTAGACGGGACACCAGGACAGGGAAGGGGCCTGTTTATCCACTAGACAGGACACCAGGACATGGTAAGGGGCCTGTTTATCCAGTAGACAGGACACCAGGACATGGTAAGGGGCCTGTTTATCCAGTAGACAGGACACCAGGACAGGGAAGGGGCCTGTTTATCCACTAGACAGGGCACCAGGACAGGGAAGGGACCTGTTTATCCAGTAGACAGGACACCAGGACAGGGAAGGGGCCTGTTTATCCACTAGACGGGACACCAAGACATGGAAGGGGCCTGTTTATCCACTAGACAGGACACAAGAACAGGGAAGGGGCCTGTTTATCCACTAGACAGGACACTAAGACAGGGAAGGGACCTGTTTATCCACTAGACAGGGCACCAGGACAGGGAAGGGGCCTGTTTATCCACTAGACGGGACAACAAGACAGGGAAGGGGCCTGTTTATCCACTAGACGGGACACCAAGACAGGGAAGGGGCCTGTTTATCCACTAGACAGGGCACCAGGACAGGGAAGGGACCTGTTTATCCAGTAGACAGGACACCAGGACAGGGAAGGGGCCTGTTTATCCACTAGACGGGACACCAGGACAGGGAAGGGGCCTGTTTATCCACTAGACGGGGCACCAGGACAGGGAAGGGGCCTGTTTATCCACTAGACAGGACACCAGGACAGGGAAGGGACCTGTTTATCCACTAGATAGGACACAAAGACAGGGAAGGGGCCTGTTTATCCACTAGACAGGGCACCAGGACAGGGAAGGGACCTGTTTATCCAGTAGACAGGACACCAGGACAGGAAAGGGGCCTGTTTATCCACTAGACGGGACACCAAGACATGGAAGGGGCCTGTTTATCCACTAGACAGGACACAAGAACAGGGAAGGGGCCTGTTTATCCACTAGACGGGACACCAAGACATGGAAGGGGCCTGTTTATCCACTAGACAGGACACCAGGACAGGGAAGGGGCCTGTTTATCCACTAGACGGGACACCAAGACATGGAAGGGGCCTGTTTATCCACTAGACAGGACACAAGAACAGGGAAGGGGCCTGTTTATCCACTAGACAGGACACTAAGACAGGGAAGGGGCCTGTTTATCCACTAGACGGGACAACAAGACAGGGAAGGGACCTGTTTATCCACTAGACGGGACACCAAGACAGGGAAGGGGCCTGTTCTTTCACTAGACAGGGCACCAGGACAGGGAAGGGACCTGTTTATCCAGTAGACAGGACACCAGGACAGGGAAGGGGCCTGTTTATCCACTAGACGGGACACCAGGACAGGGAAGGGCCTGTTTATCCACTAGAAGGGGCACCAGGACAGGGAAGGGGCCTGTTTATCCACTAGACAGGACACCAGGACAGGAAGGGACCTGTTTATCCACTAGATGGGACACAAAGACAGGGAAGGGGCCTGTTTATCCACTAGACAGGGCACCAGGACAGGGAAGGGACCTGTTTATCCAGTAGACAGGACACCAGAACAGGGAAGGGGCCTGTTTATCCACTAGACGGGACACCAGGACAGGGAAGGGGCCTGTTTATCCACTAGACAGGACACCAGGACATGGTAAGGGGCCTGTTTATCCAGTAGACAGGACACCAGGACATGGTAAGGGGCCTGTTTATCCACTAGACAGGGCACCAGGACAGGGAAGGGACCTGTTTATCCAGTAGACAGGACACCAGGACAGGGAAGGGGCCTGTTTATCCACTAGACGGGACACCAAGACATGGAAGGGGCCTGTTTATCCACTAGACAGGACACAAGAACAGGGAAGGGGCCTGTTTATCCACTAGACAGGACACTAAGACAGGGAAGGGACCTGTTTATCCACTAGACAGGGCACCAGGACAGGGAAGGGGCCTGTTTATCCACTAGACGGGACAACAAGACAGGGAAGGGGCCTGTTTATCCACTAGACGGGACACCAAGACAGGGAAGGGGCCTGTTTATCCACTCGACAGGGCACCAGGACAGGGAAGGGACCTGTTTATCCAGTAGACAGGACACCAGGACAGGGAAGGGGCCTGTTTATCCACTAGACGGGACACCAGGACAGGGAAGGGGCCTGTTTATCCACTAGACGGGGCACCAGGACAGGGAAGGGGCCTGTTTATCCACTAGACAGGACACCAGGACAGGGAAGGGGCCTGTTTATCCACTAGATAGGACACAAAGACAGGGAAGGGGCCTGTTTATCCACTAGACAGGGCACCAGGACAGGGAAGGGACCTGTTTATCCAGTAGACAGGACACCAGGACAGGAAAGGGGCCTGTTTATCCACTAGACGGGACACCAAGACATGGAAGGGGCCTGTTTATCCACTAGACAGGACACAAGAACAGGGAAGGGGCCTGTTTATCCACTAGACGGGACACCAAGACATGGAAGGGGCCTGTTTATCCACTAGACAGGACACCAGGACAGGGAAGGGGCCTGTTTATCCACTAGACGGGACACCAAGACATGGAAGGGGCCTGTTTATCCACTAGACAGGACACAAGAACAGGGAAGGGGCCTGTTTATCCACTAGACAGGACACTAAGACAGGGAAGGGGCCTGTTTATCCACTAGACGGGACAACAAGACAGGGAAGGGACCTGTTTATCCACTAGACGGGACACCAAGACAGGGAAGGGGCCTGTTCTTTCACTAGACAGGGCACCAGGACAGGGAAGGGACCTGTTTATCCAGTAGACAGGACACCAGGACAGGGAAGGGGCCTGTTTATCCACTAGACGGGACACCAGGACAGGGAAGGGCCTGTTTATCCACTAGAAGGGGCACCAGGACAGGGAAGGGGCCTGTTTATCCACTAGACAGGACACCAGGACAGGGAAGGGACCTGTTTATCCACTAGATGGGACACAAAGACAGGGAAGGGGCCTGTTTATCCACTAGACAGGGCACCAGGACAGGGAAGGGACCTGTTTATCCAGTAGACAGGACACCAGGACAGGAAAGGGGCCTGTTTATCCACTAGACGGGACACCAAGACATGGAAGGGGCCTGTTTATCCACTAGACAGGACACAAGAACAGGGAAGGGGCCTGTTTATCCACTAGACAGGACACTAAGACAGGGAAGGGGCCTGTTTATCCACTAGACAGGGCACCAGGACAGGGAAGGGGCCTGTTTATCCACTAGACGGGACACCAAGACAGGGAAGGGGCCTGTTTATCCACTAGACGGGACAACAAGACAGGGAAGGGAACTGTTTATCCACTAGACGGGACAACAAGGCATGGAAGGGGCCTGTTTATCCAGTAGACAGGACACCAGGACAGGGAAGGGAACTGTTTATCCACTAGACGGGACACCAGGACAGGGAAGGGGCCTGTTTATCCAATAGACGGGACAACAAGGCAGGGAAGGGACCTGTTTATCCACTAGACAGGACAACAAGACAGGGAAGGGGCCTGTTTATCCACTAGACGGGACACCAGGACAGGGAAGGGGCCTGTTTATCCACTAGACAGGACACCAAGACAAGGAAGGGACCTGTTTATCCACTAGACAGGACACAAGAACAGGGAAGGGGCCTGTTTATCCACTAGACGGGACACCAGGACAGGGAAGGGGCCTGTTTATCCACTAGACAGGACACCAGGACATGGTAAGGGGCCTGTTTATCCAGTAGACAGGACACCAGGACATGGTAAGGGGCCTGTTTATCCAGTAGACAGGACACCAGGACATGGGAAGGGGCCTGTTTATCCACTAGACAGGGCACCAGGACAGGGAAGGGACCTGTTTATCCAGTAGACAGGACACCAGGACAGGGAAGGGGCCTGTTTATCCACTAGACTGGACACAAAGACATGGAAGGGGCCTGTTTATCCACTGGACAGGACACAAGAACAGGGAAGGGGCCTGTTTATCCACTAGACAGGACACTAAGACAGGGAAGGTGCCTGTTTATCCACTAGACAGGGCACCAGGACAGGGAAGGGGCCTGTTTATCCACTAGACGGGACAACAAGACAGGGAAGGGGCCTGTTTATCCACTAGACGGGACACCAAGACAGGGAAGGGGCCTGTTTATCCACTAGACAGGGCACCAGGACAGGGAAGGGACCTGTTTATCCACTAGACAGGACACCAGGACAGGGAAGGGACCTGTTTATCCACTAGATAGGACACAAAGACAGGGAAGGGGCCTGTTTATCCACTAGACAGGGCACCAGGACAGGGAAGGGACCTGTTTATCCAGTAGACAGGACACCAGGACAGGAAAGGGGCCTGTTTATCCACTAGACGGGACACCAAGACATGGAAGGGGCCTGTTTATCCACTAGACAGGACACAAGAACAGGGAAGGGGCCTGTTTATCCACTAGACAGGACACCAAGACAGGGAAGGGGCCTGTTTATCCACTAGACAGGGCACCAGGACAGGGAAGGGGCCTGTTTATCCACTAGACGGGACAACAAGACAGGGAAGGGGCCTGTTTATCCACTAGACGGGACACCAAGACAGGGAAGGGGCCTGTTTATCCACTAGACGGGACAACAAGACAGGGAAGGGAACTGTTTATCCACTAGACGGGACAACAAGACATGGAAGGGGCCTGTTTATCCAGTAGACAGGACACCAGGACAGGGAAGGGAACTGTTTATCCACTAGACGGGACACCAGGACAGGGAAGGGGCCTGTTTATCCAATAGACGGGACAACAAGACAGGGAAGGGACCTGTTTATCCACTAGACAGGACAACAAGACAGGGAAGGGGCCTGTTTATCCACTAGACAGGACACCAAGACAACGAAGGGACCTGTTTATCCACTAGACAGGACACATGAACAGGAAGGGGCCTGTTTATCCACTAGACGGGACACCAGGACAGGGAAGGGGCCTGTTTATCCACTAGACAGGACACCAGGACATGGTAAGGGGCCTGTTTATCCAGTAGACAGGACACCAGGACATGGGAAGGGGCAGGATGACATTAGACAAGGAGAGTTTGTCATGGACTCATTAGGCTACATTCTTAATGGAATCTGAACCCTTTTTTGGGAGTGGGGAACCGTAGAGTCAAAGGTACTGTGTGAAGAGTGTTTAGGTATATTGGTGTAGTTCTGTGCTTTTTTGGCACTTGGTTTAGGCCTTAGTTAATTAGTAACAAAGATTGTTACTATTGTACTCTACTACATAGGTTCGACAGATTTAGGCCGAAAATCTGTATTAAACTATTTTCAAATTGGAATCAGGTTATATGAAAAATAGACTATCCATTGAGATAAAAAATAAATAATGTGTGAATGAGTGTCGAAAGTACAACGACTAAACCCCCCCCCCCCCCCCCTCCCCCTCCCAGTGTTCCTGGACAAGCAGGAGGCCAGTGAAGTGATCACCCTGTCCCGCCAGAAGAGGGCCAACGTGGGCAACGAGGAGAGCCTACTCCCTGCCAACCTGGAGAGGGAGTGTCTGGAGGAGGTCTGCAACTACGAGGAGGCCAGAGAGATCTTCCAGGACTCCTACCGCACGGTGGGCCAATGCTCCCTCTTCCCACTGAGCAGATTTCTTTCCTCACACCTCCCTCTATTAGACTCCCTTCTTTCCTCACCTCCTTCAGCTCATCCTTCCTTTTCTCACCTCAAAGGTCCTCTTTAACAACCTCCAAACCTTCCTCCTTTCCTTGTCTCTCTGCACTCATCTCCTTTTTTTAATCTCTCTTCTTGCTTCTGATGATTCTGTAGACATGTTGAATCAAACTGACAGTGAACTCCTGATGATTCTGTAGACATGTTGAATCAAACTGACAGTGAACTCCTGATGATTCTGTAGACATTTTGAATCAAACTGACAGTGAACTCCTGATGATTCTGTAGACATGTTGAATCAAACTGACAGTGGACTCCTGATGATTCTGTAGACATGATGAATCAAACTGACAGTGGATTTTGTTTTGATGTTTCAGGATATCTTCTGGTCAGTCTACATAGGTAAGTGTAATGATTCTGGTCAGTCTACATAGGTAAGTGTAATGATTCTGGTCAGTCTACATAGGTAAGTGTAATGATTCTGGTCAGTCTACATAGGTAAGTGTAATGATTTTGACTGACGTTCTATTGGAACATAGAGTACTTAGTCTTTTAGGTTACCACTCAGTTGAAATCCATGTGATTTGGTGTGACAGTTAAAATAGCTTCACCCAAGAACATGTGTGTTAGTGAATGTACCATTTGACAGGCTGTGTTGTTAACCCTGTGTGTGTACAGATGGGGACCAGTGTGCAGAGAAGCCGTGTAAGAATGGAGCCATGTGCTCAGACAGCGTGGGGGGATATGACTGTGTCTGCAAGTCAGGCTTCTTTGGAGTCCACTGCGAGACAGGTGAGCGACGTGAAGGTCCCAACACCGAGTTGATGGGGAACTCATGTTGTAAAAAAAACATCAACAGTGAAGAAGCCTACATGTTTTTTAATTAAGTTTCCAAATAACAAATTCAACAAATCCGTAATTATTTCAAATCTTTCTATGGATCCACTAACTGTGCTGTCGAAATTTGAAATATGCCTAATCTTAATCCTCTCATCTCTCCCTCCTGTCTCTCCCCCTTTCTCTCTCCCCCTCTCTGTCTCTCTCTCTCTGTGTGATTGTAGATCAGACAGTGTGTATGTTGGATAAGACCAAGGGCTGCAGTCAGTTCTGTAAGCCAGGATACCAGTCCTATGAGTGTTCCTGTGCCCGTGGCTGGAAACTAGAGGAGAAGGAGAGGGTGAAGTGTATTCCTGCAGGTCAGTGACCATATACTACTATGCTACACTATACTTTGCTATCCTATATGTTAAGCGATTCTGTACTGTACTATGCTATTCTAGCCTCATCCTGATCTCGCTAGCGGATAGTGAAACAGAATGTAAGCTTACTAGATCAGGATGGTTCGTACGAGGCTAATGCTATGCTATACTAGATACTAAACTATACTCAGTAATTCTCTCTCCCTCCATCCCTCTCTCAGTGACATTCCCCTGTGGGAAGGTGAACAGCCTAAGCCAGTGGACAAAGAGGCAGTCAGCCAACATCGCCAGCAACTTTGAGGGACTAGCCTGCAACTCTGGAGAGTGTCCCTGGCAGGTAGGAAAACACACACCACTATGAGGTACACACACACACACACAATTCAAACTAGGTACACACTGTCCACTGACAGGCGCTATTATGCTCTTCGATTCATTTTTCTCATGAAGTCAACCCCTCACTATCAAAGCTACAGCACATTAACCCAATATTCCCATAGTTGTGATAATGTATTTTGCTGTGTCATCTCTGCTGTATATTGTAACTGTTGTGTTGTCATTGTGCAGGCCATTCTGAAGAGTACAGAGTCTGTAGGGTTCTGTAGTGGTGTCATTCTGAAGGAGAACCTGGTTCTAACTACAGCCCAGTGTGCCCAGAAATACGTCAACTTCCAGGTGGCTGTTGGTGAGTGCTCATCATGGAGCATCATGTCCAGTCTACAGGCTCAGGCTCCACTGGTTGTGTGTGTGTGTGTGTGTGTGTGTGTGTGTGTGTGTGTGTGTGTGTGTGTGTGTGTGTGTGTGTGTGTGTGTGTGTGTGTGTGTGTGTGTGTGTGTGTGTGTGTGTGTGTGCGAGGGTATGTTTTTGATTTGCTTTACAGTTTGTGTTCCTTAATTGATTTTGAGTACTTCGTCCCTCCCCTCCCAGGCAAGCGCCAAACCGCATCTGAAGATGGCGAACAAACACTCTATGTCCAAGTCGTCCACGTCCACCCCCGCTACGTACCCGGTCGCCCTGACAACGACCTGGCCGTCCTCGAGCTCCGCGAGCGCATCGTCTATAAGAAATACGTGGTCGCTGCCTGCCTGCCCGAACGCGACTTTGCAGAGGTCGTCCTGATGACTGGCGAGTATCCGGCCGTGGTCACTGGCTGGAAGGACCCCGTGGACGCCACGGAGGTCCAAGGCCCGCTCACTCTCAACCATCTGGCGTATGAGCGTCTGCCCCAGTGTGTGGAGAGGCACCCAGGGTTGGTCACCAACAAGATGGGCTGTACGACGGTGAGACCCAAGGGGGACTGCATCCTGGGGCCGGGGAGTCCCATCCTATCTCTCCACAGGGAGGTGTTCTATCTGACCGGGGTGGTCTCCAGACCACCAGGGGCAGACTGTAGTCAGGGTTACATCTACCAGAAGGTGTCCCGTTTCCTGCTCTGGCTGCAGCCCCTCATGGACTCACGCTAAGGGGGCACTGAATCCCAAATCAACCCCTAGCCCCCACCCCCTATGCAGTAGGGTAGATCTGAGAGGATTGGAAAGATGTCCTTTAAGCTATATGGCGCCAATTCCCGTCTAGCCTATCTGAAGGCCAGATGGAGCTACCACCATATTGCTTATACCGGTCCAATCCTCTCAGATCTATGTAAGTGCTTTGTGACTAGGGGTTTGGGATTCAGGGGTAGTGATCAGGGGGGGGGGGGGTACAGGGAAGAAAGTGAGAGGTTGAGTGGGTTAGGAGAATAATTGTGAGGGTTGATGGTATTGGACAACGGCTTAAATGGATAGGAATTAGGGAAGACAAGACAGGGAGAACGGAGGTGACACTGTCAAGGAAATCAATAAATGGAGGATATTGTAATATTGGATAGAGGTGGAAAGGGATAGGGGTCATGTGGGAGGAGAAGAGGAGGGAGGGAAGAAAGCTGAACAGGGAGCATGATGAAGGGAAAACACAACGTAAAGGGAGTGCCAGAGAAAAAGGGGGAAATTGAGATGCATTCTGTTTGTGTAACATACCTTACTCTTATCTTAGGTCTTTTTTCATTGGAAGGGTCTGGTTGTCCATATGACTGATGTCTTTTGCTTAAATGATCCGTTGTCGTTTAATTAAAAAATATATATAATTAGGCCTATAAGTTGAATTCCATCTATCGTATAGTATATGAGTTGGGGGTACTTGAGAAGACTCATGAGACCATAGGCTTACTGGTAAAATGTACATGCAGAGGTATTTCAGGGGTTCTCTAGGCAAAGTAAAATTCTGTTGATGGTATAGTTAGCAAAAAAGGTTGGGAACCACTGCCCTAATGAACACAACCCACATCTGTGTAGTTCTCTGTTTATCCCACAAGGTGGCGGTCTTTTCATTCAAATACTATTGTATCATGTCCTACCAAATATAGTACCTGGCTGACTGCAGATAAACTAGGGGAACATTAAATAATGCAGCATGCGTGCTCTGTTGCTCTTGTCTTACTCTTAACTGATGTTCTTTTTTTGGAGAGAAGGGTTGGTAATTGCACTGTATACTTTTTAATGTTAATCACTTTACTAAGAATGTATTAATAAAAGTTCACCTCTGATCTGGTGTCAGTTTAATTAATTTCTGAGGAATATGGGTCAATTGAAGAGAAGGAAGAACAGAAGAGAGGGAAGACTACAGGTAGACTCTCTGTTCTGCAGTGCATTAAGGAGCATCTGCATCAAAGTAAATGTGTCACAATGACGACGAGTGAAGCCGTCTTTGACTTTGTAATGCCGTCAACTGTAGCCTACTTTGATCTCCAGCACCTTCTCAAAGCTGTTAAATGGATCAGAACCACTGCTTTTCCTGGTGGTGTAAATGACTTTCACTGGCATGCCGAGAGCAAGAAGCAGGAGACTCACACACAGATGTGGTGATCTATCTGTAATAGCTGGCATTTGAGTCTAGAGTGATCACTTCTACTCCCACTGCTACAGACGCTACATAATTTCACTATTGTGTCCAATATCAAGCTACCATCACAGCCACATTCCCCCCTAGTGTTGTTTGGCAACATTTTCCCACAATCCATTGCAAAGACACTACTCTCCAACTTCTACCAGCCTCCTTGGCGACCTCGGCCTGGTCCGGGACAGCTCCCAGCCTCCTGTGTAACCCAAGAAAGAGAGGTGGAGCAAGGGAAGAAAGACAAAGAAAAGAAAGGAGAGATGCCAAATTGCCAATAACAGAACCTTTCCTGACACTTTTGATCGGGCACTTGAAAAGGGAGTCGGAACACCCCTGCCAAAGCCTGGGGGCCCTCGCCGCTTTGGGGCCCTGGTTGCCATGGCATTCTCCTAGGAGATGTCTCCTGGCTCCAAAATATGCTCCCAGCTCCTTTAGCCTCTGTCCAATAGAGATGCATTTTGAGTGGAGCTCCTTCCTTCCTGTGCCTGGCCCCGTGTGCTGGCCCTGCCACATCCTTTCGCACCGCAGTCCTGAGACAAGCACACCAGTACTGCCCAGCCCTGCAGAGAAATGGGCAATATGTAGAAAACAACGAGGACACTTCAGGTGGATACACAGCAGTGTTGCCAGATTTAATTTACACTTTCACACAGAAACTGAGCAAAATTCCCACCAAATCTACTATAAGGCAGCGTTCACACAGGCAGCCCAATTATGATATTTATTTCACTAATTGGTCTTTTGAACAATCATATTATCTCTGAGAAAGATCTGATGTGAAAGAAATCTGATGTGATTGGTCAAAAGACCAATTAGTGGAAAAAATATCAGAATTGGGCTGTAAACACAGCCAAAGTAGTCAAATTGTAAGATGGAAAAAAATACCCCAAAATGACAACTCTAATGTAGAGAATGAAACAAGGAGGTGGAGAGAGCGGTTTAGGAAGAGAATGAGACTCACTGGGTTTGATGAAAAGGTGAGAATGGAGGAACATGAGAGAGCCTGTTATTGATGTGACAGAGAGAAGTTAATATAAAGTGCTCTCACTTTGAGCTGACAGAAAAAAACATTGCAATGTGATAGAGACAGCTGGGGAATATAGTTTACAGTGATTACGCCCCAAATGGCACCCTATTCCCTAAGTAGTGCACTATTTTTGACCAGGGTCTGTAAAAGTAGTGCACTGTAAAAGGAATAGGGTGTCATTTCAGGACAAAGCCAGTATCTACGTAGCTGTACTCATCTTCAGAGAGAGAGAGAGAGTTTAGGGGGGATGTGTAGGTCGGTGGTCGATCCTGTCGGTGTACTTAACTATAAATCGGACTGCTGCCCTACAAAACTGTAATCCACTAGCTATCCCATAACCCCCTATACTAGCCACATGCTGTGACCTCAAATCCACCATGTCTCCTGCTGAGGGGGTGTGTGTGTG